>NC_141091.1:26845838-26875838 GCF_041138505.1 Cibotium barometz
AGATAGCTTCATGAAGTAGCCAAAAAAAAAAAAATCTACCTCACACGAGCTACTTTACGGCGTGAGATAAACTCTACTTCACGGCGTGAGATAGGTCCGTGAAGTAGCCCAAAAAAAAATTTCTACCTCACATGAGCTACTTCACAGCGTGAGATAGCCTCTATAGACTTCACAGCATGAGATAGGTCTATGAAGTAGCCCAAAAAAAAAAATCTACCTCACACAAGCTACTTCACGACGTGAGAGATAGCCTCTACTTAACGCAAAAAGCAAGCTCAGGAGAGCATGCTTATTATTGTTGAGTGTCCAACCAGGATCACTAGTTGTAATTGAACCTCTTAACGTCAAACCTAAAAAAACAACCAAAATATAAAAACCAGAGGATTATCGCTTCCTTTTTCAAGAGGAAGACATACTCTCTATAGAAATGAACTCATCAAGCCAAGAAGAGCCATCAGGAGAAGATTGCACGAATTATGCAATTAAAAAAGCACGTGAGAAATTCAATGAATCCCTTACGAAATTTAAGCAGTCTCTCAAATCCTCATTTGGAGGAGTTATCTTCTCTCACAGTGAAAGCTAGCATAGCTTTAGTCCTTGCACTTTCAAAGGCTAACCATGAGTTGTACCAAGATCTTAAGAGCTACATAGAACATGACTCTAAGGATTCGTAAGTTTCCAAATAGACCTCAGTTTATAGTGGTTGGTGGACCCAAGGTACCATTGTACACACTTGGGCACTCTTGAAAAAATAGAGAGCCAAGAAGAGTATAAAAGTGAATAGGAATATGAAACCAAAACAGGAACCGAAGCTAAAACAAAAACTAAAACTTCCATGGTTCCGCTTAAGGATTCTATCATGGTATGGTTAGATTACCTTATGGGAAATAAAGTTAAGTGCAAACGCACATTGATTAGTCCTTGAGCAAGCCATAACCTTGTGACAATAGACACTTGGGTATCGTTGGGCCAACCTGCAATCATCCCTAAAGGAAATTCTCTTGTAATGCTAATAGAGAAACCATTAAAGTTCTAGGTTACTTTAGCTATGCTACTCAAACAATCGGTCAAATTGTGGAATTTGAATTCCATGCTACCCCAAATTCCCTTGAATATGATGTCATACTTGGTGAAACTTGGGTACGTGACTCGTGGTATTCAATTGACAAATCCATGCAAACAATCACCTTGAACACTAATGCACGCATTGTGAAATTACTCTTACAAGACCTTGGAGGAGTTGGAACTTTCAACATATCTTACTCAGAATATCCCAAGGGTTATGGTTGGATTTCAACTTTACAATAAAATCAATACAATCCAAGCACAGCTTTATCCACGACAAGAGCACAATCTCATGACCCTTGAGTTATGGTATTTGTTAGGTCAACCAACACTAAAATCTCATCTAGAGAAAATTCCATTCACGAAAGACATGGACATGCCATGTTTGGGGTGCTTTGAACAAACAATGTATATAGAATCTAACCCCCTTCCCCAAAAAAAAAAGAATCAACCCCTTTACTTGTAAGTTTTTTGTGGTTGAGTATGTGTTGGAAGCAGATTTGATCTTGGGGCATAAATTGACTATTGTTGTGTCCAAGCACCATTGTGCTTTTCTAGAGATGTAGCATTATATGGTAGTGATGTGTGCGAACACACTTAGGACCACCAAGACATTTTTCCCCTCACTAGGAGGTTTTTTCCCCCATGTGTATGTACCCCTCTTATCTACTCATTTTGGCATGTGTACTCATCTGTTGTATCTGGCACACATTTGTTCATTCTAATCTAGTGAGTTTTTGTGCTCTCAAGCTTCTATATCTTGTGTGTGTGCATTGTTGCAACCCTAACCCTAATTCCAACAATTTGTATCAAAACTAGCTTCCCCTTGACAATTGATCTAGTAGTCTGCCTCCCTCCTCATGACCATGTTTTTCTGTCTCCAATTGAGATGCCCTCTTAGGAGAAGAAGGTATATATTATAGTGTGTTATATACAAAGTGTACCGAATTTCGGGGTCCACGGCACGATTCAAGCGCATTTTGGGCACCGCAAGGTTTCTACATACATTCTGGAGAGGCATCATTTTGGATTGGTTCTACATACATTCTGGAGAGGCATCATTTTGGATTGGTTCTGCTCGATTTTGGGTATTTGGATTGTGCAATGGCAAAGATTTGGTGTGCAGTAGCATTTATAGTGTCTTCAACAACATCAATCATCATACTTTTTCTAGTAACACTCTAATCTCTACTCTATGTTATTTTTCATACACTTTGCACATGATTCAGTCAGTTGCATCCATCCGGAGTTGCATTCAGTGAATACTGAGTACTTGCAGTGTCTTGAAAATTTTTGCATTTGGTAGACAGTCATGGCTGGCAGTAGTATTCAACATGTTGTCTATTGAGGACAAACTTGATGGGACTAACTATCCATTGTGGTTCTATATGATGAGGCACACTACTCCTCAAATGAAGTGGGATGGAAGAGATGCAGAGGCACATGCATTGCTTGCACTTTCTATGAAGCGAAGCATTATTCTTCATATTCGGTCATGTAAGACTTCAAAACATGCATGGGATGCGCTTCTTGCATTATACCAGGTGCGCAATGAAGCATGTGTTGCATATCTGCGCAAACTGTTGGAGTCTAAGCACATGACTGAGGGAGACTCAATGAACAACTTCTTGAAAAATATCCTAATAGTACATTGGTTCCCACAGTTCTCAATGCATTGTCAGATTCTTATTAGAGTTTTGCCTCTACCCTTAGACCATCCGGCCTCAAAGCGGATTTTGGTAAGTAGAGATATTGTTTTTGTCGAAAACTCAATTTAGCCCATGCTTTCATGCAAAAAACAACAGAATGTATACTCACATGATATGTTTGATTCGCTCCTACCTTTGTTTAATGGAGGGCAGCCATATGTAGAGCAATTGAATGCTCAACCAAGTGCTGAAATTCAGCCTTTGCAAGTGCAAAATCAGCATAGGAAATTAGCATAGGCAATTATCGAGGATGTAGTGGATGAGGATAGAGCAACTATAGAAGAATCTAGGCGTATGCTAAAATGGCTTGTGCAGACATTGATGAGGGATAGCAAGTTGGCAGCTCCTTTACCTAGCAGAACTCGTGCAGGTTCTCATTATGCAGATTATTCTCATGTGGATTATGTTCTCATTTCTACTTTATGTAATGAGGAGGAACCTATTTCCTTTGAGGAAGCATAGAATGATGATCATTGGATGCATGCTATGCAAGATGAGTATAACTCTATACTCAAGAATGACACTTGGTATGTGACATACTCTTTTGATGCTAGTTTGTATCACCAGGCTATTGGATCCCTTCTTTATTTGTGCAACACAAGGCCAGATATACAGTATGTGGTCTCACAGTTGAGCAAATTTATGCATAGCCCAGGTACGAAGCATTGGCAGGCTATTAAGTGGGTTTTTTGCTATTTATAGGGTACTCAGTATTTTGGATTATTTTATTCAAAGGGGTGTGTCATAGCTATATGCTTTCAATGGTTCAGATTGGGCTGGATGTTATGACACACGAGTGTCCACTAGTGGGTTTTGCTTTCGGAGAAAGCCTTGGTGATTCATGTATATCATGGCTTAGCAAGAAGCAGCCTACGCTGGCCACTTCCAGGTGTGTGAAGCTGAGTATAGGGTAGCTTTTATAGCTATAGTTGAGTGTGTGTGGCTTAGACGTCTTATGGGCTGATTTGGGTGTTGGACAATCATCTAGCATTACGATTCTCACTAACAGAGCCAAAGCATATTAGCAGTTCGAGGAACCCAATGTTTCATGCTCGCACTAAGCACATTGAGGTGCATTACCACTATGGCAGGGAACGACTCTCTACAGTAGAGATCAGCTTGGTCTATGTGCCTACACATGACAACATGGCAGATTTATTCACGAAGTCTCTTCCTCGTGTGAAAAGTTCAAAGCTTTTCATAAAGTTTTGGGCTTACTGCATTTTTAGGATTGATTGGCCATACCCTGTACATGTTCACATCATCACTCCAGAGGGGTTTGTAGCATTATATGGTAGTGATGTGTACGAACACACTTAGGACTGTTGGGGCACTTTTTCCCTCACTAGGAGGTTTTTTTCCCCGTGCGTATGTACACCCTCTTATCTACTCATTGTGGGGTGTGTACTTAGTCCAGGAACCCATTAACCGCCTATCTTTTGTGTGTTCGTACACAAAAGATATTTTTTCAGTCTAATCTAGTGAGTTTGTGTGCTCTCAAGCTTCTCTATCTTGTGGGTGTGCATTGTTGCAACCCTAACCCTAATTCCAATAAGAGATAGGGTCATGATGATGCTCCATGACACAAAGCTGATGATACCATACTACAAGGAAGCGGCTCCAACACTAAAGGATCTATATGATGCTAAGCGCAAAAAGCTCCAAGCCTCTTCCTTGAAAGCCTCTCTAGTCAAAGACCTACCAACATCAATTACCAACTCCAACAAAGTATCTACCCCTTCAACTCCATCAATTACCAACTCCAACAAAGTATCTACCCCTTTAACTCCATCCTCACCAAAAAAGTCCAATGTCAAAACCTTGCAATCAACAGTTATTCCTGAAGAAGTCCCCCAAGCGGCAACCATCTATCTCTAAAAAGAAACTCAAAGGAAAAGCCTCAACTTCGACAATTCCTCATCAACCAACCTCACCAAGGGAGAAAGTGGATGCTCAAAAGCCTGAACATTAGCAGCCACTCACTCTACAACAAACTTAAGCCTCATCATCAACAAACTTAAGCCTCATCATCAACAACAATGCCCATGAGTCTCAAACTTGTAGCCTCAACGCCAACTAATGTGAAGGAGGATAATAATTTTTTTACTTCATCCAAAAAGAAAACTCCACCACAACAGTCAAAATCAAGGTATCTTAATGGTTTCACAATGTGGGTGGAAATGTAGATACTTGTAGCTCAAGGCTACTACGAAGGTGCTAATCCAATTTGGGTGCCTCTACAATCAAAGCCTCTTCCTCAATGCAAAACTCAAAGGCCAAAGAAGAATAAAAGTACTCTGCAATGTTGTCCACAAAAGCCTATGTGAGTTTCTCAAAGAACTCCAGCAACTCAATGAGTGTGGGTACCAACTAGATTACTGCAAGCTCAAGGGTACTACCAAGGTAATACCAAAGCTTGGATTCCCAAGCACATCAAGAAGTCACCTAAGCCTACACAAAGAAAGAAACCCCAGTATCAAAAGCATCAGCCACCAATTCATAATGCTCATCAAAGATGGGTGCATGTGCCCGTGCTTCATAACAAGGATATTATGATGGAAATCCCATCATCCATATGGTTGCAAGTATCTTACAAAGTGAAGAAAGCCTCACCATCCACTTAAATTCCAAGAACTTCACCTAAATTTCAACAAGAATGGAGGCCCAAGCAACACCAAACAAGCCACTCAACCCCTCTCATGCATACAACACATACACAAGAGCTTGCGTGTTCAGTCACCAATGGCAACCAACTAGAAGCTATACCTATCACCTCGAAAACACTTGAGCCACAAATTCAAGAATCAATCCCCACGTCTGCAAAAACGAAGAATTATAAACGCATCAAAGACAAACTCACAATGCTCTTTTCACCCCTCTGGGATGAGAAGCATGAGTACAGAAGCTATGCGATAGACATAAGAACCTATTCTTTCAAAAAGGAGAGTAGCCATAACAACGTGTTGCTCACAAGGTGGTAACCAAAAAAAAAAAGAAGAAGACGAAAACACAAGGGAGTTACACAAATGGCCTACCTAAAAATGGTAGAAGGTCACAAGAAACTCCCAACCCTCTTCAATAGCCAATACACTTTTGTTAAGCTTATAGCTTAATATTCTTTTGGCTAAGTTAATGTAGCAGCTGCTCCATGAGTACATATCCATACTCATGCACTGGAGGACATTGGCACCAAAGCCTCATCACATCAATAACTTTTAAGGTACATCTCTGGATGGGGGGGTCATCCACATAGATTAGTTTATAAGCTGAAGAGGAGCCTTGGCCCTAAAAGTAACCTCTCATGGTGGGGAAAGGGTTTTTGTAATACTTACCCATCTCATAAAAGCTTCACATACATCTATATTGTCACAAATCGGTGACCAAATGCTCAACTAACTTACCTTTTTACATCTCTGAAAGATCTTGCATATTCAGGTACCATATCTCTCATGCCAAAGTTTGTTGCTACCAAAATTGGCTTGGATTACAAATGCCAAAGTTCATTCAAGTTGTTTGTATGAATTCCCTTGGGTAATGATCTTATCACCTCCATCAAGAATGACAGCACCCATTCTTGTTGAAGTAAACCCACAAGTCTGGCCAAGATAGAAGGATGTTGCTCTTCATATCTGGAAACCAAAGAACATTTGAAAGAACATCTAAAAGACTTTTTGTATAACCTTCTTTAGACACAAGTGAAATAATACCTTGTCGAAGTGAACCCACAAGTCACCGTCCTTGATGGCCAAGAAAGAAGGAGGTTTCTCTTCATATTAGAACCCAAAGAACATTTAAAAGACTTCTTGTACAACCTTCTTTAGAAATAAGTGAAATAATACATGAACCTTTTATTAGATACTTTGCATCCTTTCCCACCACTGCCACCACGATGTCACCCCCCACAAGCTTTAGGGAGGAATACCAATCCTTACAACTCGTCATGTGCCTCGAAGCCCCACTATTAATGATAGAATCTTCATGTTCCACCATATTAGTTATCTTACTACTTCACATGTCTTTATAATGGCAACAACAAATAACTCTATTTTTGGAGCATGACTAATTTCTGCCTTGGTCCTTAGAGTACCATTCTCGGCATCTGCCTTTTTTCTACATTCTTTGGCTATGTGCCCTTTCTTGTTATAGTAAAGCATTTAACCCTTTTCTTCTCATTTGAAGAGTAAGAATCCTTTCCCTTATTCTTTGTGCTAAGACCACTCCTTGTGCATTATTCTACATAATCTTGGTGACTTGTTTGTGGACCCTCATTTTCCCCACCCATTTCTTTAGCTTTGGTGTTTTTTTGGATCAGATCTTGTCATTTCCTTCCTAGGTCCTTGAGACTTGCCCCACTGCCAACATTCCTCGGGGATTTTCCTATAATCTCTTGGGTGTAACATCACTTTTACCATGTTCACATTTGGATCAGGATTCCTCCTCTAAAACTACATTTCTTTATTCTTGGGAGTCTTGTAGGAGATTTTTTTAGCTGATTCATTAGTTGAGCTTGTTTGTGGAGATCCTCCTAAATTTTCTCATCATGGATTTTCATTTCTTCATATTGCATGGCCATTGGCTGCTTTAATGTTTTGACAACATGGCCAAATTATGATGAACTCAATCCAGCCTTGACCTTAAAGACTCTTGGATGGTGCACTAGATATTTGGAAAAATCTCCTTGTTGTGAGGTAAGCAACTTGGTGAATAATCAATCCTAATCTTGGGTCTCCTGGGGAAGGCTTGCAGATGTAGAGGCTATTGAGAACAAATGATAAAGGTTCTAATATAGGAAAGAAAGGCTACTTACTCTTGAGCTCTTTGAGGTTTTTCTTCTCAATTATATGAAACTCTTTGTTCATTGCTACTCTTGTTGCTATAATACTAAAGGAGGGGGAACCTAGTGCTCTTGGGGGATCTCTTACTATTTAGAGATTACTAAGAGGGGAGGGTTGGTGAGATGGCTACCTTGGCAACCTAGGATTTTAGCTACCTCCATCTTCCACTTTTCTTGGATGGAGTATCTTTAATGGCGTTTTGGATTCCTCTCCTCCATCTTCCACTTTTCTTAGCAGTGATATTTAGTTCTACTTTGTGATAAATATGGTTCTCCTCCAGTAGCTTCTTTACCTTGCCAAGGAATTGGGGGTGGAAGCTCCTTACACGTGACATGGTAGAGAAATTTTAGTAAGAATGTGAGCACATTTGACTTTTTGGCGTGGGTTTTGCAAGAAAGTTGCAGCTCATTGGTGAATAACAATTATGGTGGTCACTACCCTCTGAGGGTCATGGGGCACAAGCTCTAAGATGCGGCTGTTGTCAAAACATCAATTGAGAAAGGCATGAAGGATTGAATACACACAACCCTCATATAGTGAAGTCCTTGCTGCTTCGAAAGAGTTCTTCATTGGGAATGACACAGTCTTACCCCTCCTCTCGTACCTCTTCAAAGAAGTTCTTGACCATTTCCTCCATTGCCATACGATCTAGTGTCATGTCGTCATCCAATTTTGTTTCATCAATTTATGTAATATTTCTTCTACCATGGCATTCATGTGATATGTTAATGGATGCTCAACTGAGATCCTCTCTTGGTGGAGTCTATGTTGCCTCCGTAATCGACCACCATCAAGTAATGAGGCATTGAATCAATCATCCTCCAAGCCACTTGTTCTTCCTCATCTTCATCCTTCAACTATAACACATTTCTACATTAGGGATACTTGGAATAAATGCATGACATCCATTTGTGATCACCTTCCCAAAACTCACTAATGAGTGACCTTGTCGAGATGGACTTGCCACACCAAAATTATGATGATGATGATGACCAAGAATATGAGCCCTCTCTTAGAGCTATTGACTCCAAGGACTGAAAACCATGTACATCCTTCCACAGAAGCTTGGGACAAGGTTTGCACAATTGGATGGTGTTGAAATCACATCTCCTTGTTCGTGCGCTCATTGTTTGTGTTTGATGCATTTAAAATAGAACCAATGATGGAACTAGCTTGCCTTGAGAGTCATAGTTTCCTCGAAAGACCACTTAGCTACATCGCTCACACTAGCATAATATTTTATCTTGAGAGGAGACGTGGACCTCATTAGGCCACCCACCCCTTGTAGCATCCATAACTGCCATTATCGTCAGTTGTTTTGAAGTTGAATTTTATATTGGAACTAAACCTACATCTTGAAAATTTGTGTGACAATCCTTGTAGAAGTACAATGAAAGAGAGCATCATCCTTAGGGGAGGGGATGGGGATTACAACCACCTGATTACTAATAGAAAAGAACTCCAACTCAAGCCTCCCCATAGGATGGTTATTGTAGTACCCTTAATGGATGAGGACACCCCAACCCTATTGTCATCCTCTTACATGCCATCACCTTAGGTAATCCCTAACACTCAATAACCCTCTTCAATTTCCATGTGTCAACCACCCCCTCAAACCATAATGAAGATTTAAAACCTTTGCCGACCAAGAGTACCCTAGGGCTAGCCAAGGAAAGTATGATGCCCAAGAAAAGATCTGATAGTAGGCCACCATTTAGCCTAAAGCCTACCCCCATGAGTGGAGTAGAAGCCCTAAGCTACAAAGTTTTACCCACACCTCCCAAGCTTCTAGTCCTTCTCCTGAGTAGAGTAGGAGCCCTAAGCAAATAGAGTTTTACCCGCATCCCAAGTCCCGTGGATACCCATCAAGATATTAGAAGCTCACGACTTCTATGAGACATAAACCCCTCTATTTGGGTCCTAAAAACCTTATGGAATTCACCCTAACTTCAAAGCCAAAGAGAATCAAGTAGCGACCTCATACCCCAGTTTGACCCTAAACATTTTGTTGGGTCCTAAAAGTAAGATGCTAGAAGCATAACCTACATTTGGGTTTTGAAGTCAATAAAACCCACACCATAAGCCTCTATAACTTCCATGCCATCAAAAAATGGCAGACCAAAGATGGACTGGAGATCAAATGACATGCCTCTGACACTAACCTTCAAGCCTAAGTACGAATGGAGAGTAGTGGGTTTTACCTCAATTCATATGTCAACACCACCTTTCAGAGAAATCAAAGGAGAATGGATATAACGGTAGGTTCCACCGTGGTTCATATGCCAAAAATGACACCTCTTAAAAAAAGAAATGGGTTGCTTCACCATGTGGCAACGCAAGCCACATAGCACCTAAAAAAACTTTGAAACAAAAAAAAGGGGAGGTTGGATCACCACGTGGTAATGTAAGCCACATGTGCAATGTGGCACCACAAAAAACAAAAAGAAATCTTTTAAAAATAGCAAAAATTATCTTTATTTTTTAAAATTATTAGAAAAAAAGGAGAGATGAGAGATAGAGCCAGAAGAAGAAGAAGAAGAAGAAGAAGAAGAAGAGGAAGTAGTAGTTGAATGCTTGGGTAGCCTTATCCTCTTGATTGCTTGCACCTGTGCATTGTCAACGTACGTTGAAAGAACATGTGTCCTTCCATTCATGTATAAACATATTGAAGCGCTTGAATGAAGATGGACACTGCAACCCATACCATTTCTGCAGCATGTGCTCTTCGTATGCATGTCTTTCTCAAGTTTATATGAATAGCTTCTTATAGAGCTCGAACAAGCATGAATATCAAGCCTATGAGGAATTGATGGACATCGACAGAGATCTCAAAGTACATCGCAAGGTAGATAATTCCAAATTCATTAACTACATTTGAATCTGAGTTACACATCATTAATCAAGTCATACAACTTTCGTGCTCGTTTGTGTGTGTGAAGTTAAAAAGAAACATACATAAACTATGGCAGGGAGTTGGCACAGTCCTCCCCAAAATTTTATAAACATAGGAGAACATGCCCTTCCCGCATTTCCCAAATAGTACTTTCGATATCAAAAGTAGACCAAAACACTTTTAGTGTTGAAGGCGTCCATTAGTCCTACATATTGATTCATGATACAAAACTCGTTTTCAATTTTGGTAATGAATTTATAATTTTCTAAATTACAATGTAATTTTGAATCCCCATCGAACATAAGAACAGGCTTCAAGGTCATCCATCCATTGCGGATGTCAGTCTAGCATTGCTTCAAAGTATGCTTTTAAATTCATGTTCATTTAAGCATTTCAAATATGCTCTACACTACACAAAGTATGCTACCCAAGCACACACACAAAACACGGTAAAAGAATTTAAAAAAATAATCTTTTTTGCAAGCTTCAGAGCATGGAGTGCACTTGGTTTTGATGATGATGATGATGATGATGTGTGTGTGTGTGTGTGTGTGTGTGTGTGTGTGTGTGTGTGTGTGTGTGAGAACCAGCATGAGCATCAAGCCTATGATTATATTTGACATGAGGAATCAATGAACATCGACAAAGATCTTAGAGTGCATCTCAAGGTAGATAATTCCAAATTCATTACCACATTTGAATCTGAGTTACACATCATTCATCAAGTAATAGGATTTTTGTGCTTGTTTGTGTTAGTGAAGTTTTAAAAAAAAACCCATACATAAAGTATGGCGGGGAGTTGGCACAATCCTCCCTGAAATTTTATAAACATAGGAAAACGTGCCCTTCCCCTATTTCCCAAATAGCACTTTTGATCTCGAAAGTGGACCAAAACACCTTCAGTTGAAGGCGGCCATTAGTCCTACGTATTGATTCATAATACAAAACTCATTTTCAAATATGGTAATGAATTTGTAATTTTCTAATTATTGAGGTACTTTTGAATCCCCAATCAAACATAAGAACAGGCTTCAAGCTCATCGATTTTGCAGATTTCAGTAGAAGCATTGCTTCCAAGTATGCCTTTAAATTCATTTTCATTCGAGCATTTCAAATATGCTCTGCACTACATGAATTATGCTACCCAAGCACACACACAAAACACGGTAAAATAATTTTTTTAAAAAAATAATCTTGTTTTGCAAGCTTTAGAGCATGGACCACACCAGGTTTTGATGATGATGGTGTGTGTGCATGTGTGTGTGTGTGTGTGTGTGTGTGTGAGAGAGAGAGTGAGAGAGAGAGAGAGAGAGAGAGAGAGACAAGGTGATTGTAGAGGCAAAAGATTGGTACGAATCTGCCAAAAGACTAAAAACAGTTTGGACCATGGCATTAGCTAGATAGTCTTCATCAAAACTAACAAGCTGCACTCTTAGATCCTTCACTTTTGTGAGGAAGGCATCCATAGAGAGCACACGTACATGTTTCATCATGTATGACCAAAGCAGATAGTTGGCGCCATCCAACCAATGGAATACATCATCTTGAGCCATTGTTAATCCTATTTGTTGACCTTAAAGTGTGTCAACAACCCGAATGTCGATGCCGATGATGCCTTTATTGATTAATCTCGAAGAATTTTCAGCCCAACTTTGACGGGATAAGCTGAGAATTTGCAGAGCTGATTTGGAGGCCTAGACGAGCTCCGATTTTGAAGCTTTTTTAGCTCTCCATGCAAAGGTTCGAAAAAGTTTTCATCAACTGCACACAACTGAGTGCTGCCCTGCCTCCCTCCCTCCCTCCCTCCCTCCCTTCCTATTCTTCCTCCTCCGTCGCTTCTTTTCTTCCTTATTGTCGGCGCTGTAGCCACAGGCGATGGAGAAGAGAAAAAAATAATAAAAGCCGACCGATCGATGCAGCAAAACGGTGGCTAGGGAGGGAAGAAGGTATTACTTGTTTATTTTTTTAAATAAGGTTGGCTTTTGTTGTTTTGGGCTTTCGAGAGGTTGTTTTTAGCATGTTAGCATGTTACTGGGGTTACTCTTGCTCTCGATGCTTTCTTTCCTACACACATCTTAGGCTACCCAAGGTAAAGATAGAGAGCGCGAGAGAGAAATATTGGGTAGAGAGAGAGAGAGAGAGAGAGAGAGAGAGAGAGAGAGAGAGAGCACATCTTAGGCTACCCAAGGTAAAGATAGAGAGCGCGAGAGAGAAATATTGGGTAGAGAGAGAGAGAGCGAGCGAGAGAGACATCGCCACGGTGATTTGTAAGAGAGAGAGAGAGTGTGTGTGAGGAAGAATCCCCCAAAACTTGGCCTCGCAAGAGCCCCCACAAACAATCCGGACAAAGAAATCGAGCCTCAAGAACCCCCATAGAAAAGCCAATTGGCACAACACAACTGCAACCCTCCGGATGAAGCCAGTTCCCAACCCTACATCCATTGCCAAGAAGGAAAAACCTCAAGGAAGCTAGCAACAGAAGAAAAATTTCCATTGAAAATTGGGTATCGAGATCACCATCGATGCATAGGCAAGCCATAACTCGGTATCTATGCTCTTCTTGCATTTGGTTGAGAATCGATTGGCTCACAAACATTTAATCCCCTTTCCTTCTCACAATTCCATGCATAATTTTATACATGGATATACAATGTATTCGTCACGATGTTGAACCTTTGTTTTTCCTCATAATTTCTCTTGACATTTTCCACTAGGGCTTTAGCTATTTAAAGATTCCAAATTTCCTCTTTGATGTTTGGGTATTTTCCAACTCCTTGAGGAGTTACATATCTATCATTAACATGATGATCCTTTTTGTTAGGATTTGCCATCATTTTGTGTAATAACGTATCCTCTTCTTTGGATCCTATTTCATTCATTCAAACCATTATGAATTTGGACCATAATTTCACCCTTGCCCACTTTCTTGAACTGCCTTCTTTGGCTGTTTAGAGGTTAAAATTTCAAAGTCTCTCATTATTTCTCCCACTAGAATTGTCTCTTTGCACATCCAAGCCTTACTTTCTATGATTAAGCATCTATATTCACATTGTGCCTCTCTAATTTCTTTGTCTACTTACATTTCCTCTATAGTAGGAAATGAAAGTAGCCTCTTTGATTTCTTCTTCTACTTCCATTTCCTCTATAGTAGGAAAGAATGCTTCTCCAACCCTAAGACCACATTGGCAACATCTCTCCTAATCTAGGGAGTATTGTTCACTCACAAGAGTCTATTAGGGGAGGTATCTCTTTACCCTCAACATTCATTATTCCCCTTATTGACTATAGTTAGCTGATTGAGCTTCTTATTCAATTTTTCTACTTGTAATCCAAATAGTCCCTTGAGCTTTGTATTCAGTTCAAATAGTCCCTTGGCATAGTTTAAAAGGCTATTAGTGGATTTTGTGGGGGAAATTATATTCTTCTGCTCCTCATTTCTTGGGGCATTATCCATGGATTCCTCGCTATAGTGGTCTTAATAGTTTCTAATCCTCTCTTGAAAAACACACTCAATTGGGTGCTACACGAGTGACCAGATCCCACGCACACGTTTGTACGACCAATCGACAAAAAGCCTCATACGCTAATGCGGCATTGCTGCCTCCTGTGCAGGCTGGGACATGTTCTGGCTGCCGTCGATGTCGTACAGAAATACGATGCTTGCAGCTCATCACAAGCCGCGTGGACTTAGGGCTCTTGAAGCCCCCAGTCTCAGGACTCTACAGCTCGAATTTCAACACTAATGGTGCATCGACGCGTCTGCTACTACAGTGAAAAAAACTAGGGCTGCCCTCTTGAAAACCATTGAAGCTCACATTAAAGCTTCAAAATCAAGTTTTTTCTTGCTCTAATCCTCTCTTCTTTGCTCTAATCACCTAAGTGCTCTTGTAAGGGCTTGTTGCAGATCCTATTGTGGGCTTGAAGTGGCGACATACACCATGAGGTATTCATGAGCCTCATTCTCATCAAGCTTCATCAACATCATCTTCAAGAGCACAAAGCTTTTCAAAGTGTGCTTATAAGCACTAATAGTGTTGATTAATACTAATGAGACTTCTAATCCAACAAAAGAAAGTTATTTCAAAGTGTTTTTAAACACTAAGAGTGTTCTTAAACACTAATGGTGAATCTAATCACCAATGCAAGTGTCATTAGATACTAGAAATGTGCTCTTAAGTACTAATCATATTTTTTAAACACTAATGGTGATCTTAATCACCAAACAAAGTGTTGCTTAACACTAATGTGGTCTTAACCATCAAAGGAGGAGGTCTTTAACACTAAGGAGGCTCTTCTTTATCAACATTGGAGGCTGGGCACACACCATAAGTGCCACATTATAAGTCTTCATCGTCAACCCGCTTCTATGCTACCTAGGAACATAGTTGTAAGTCCTAGATAACCACACCACCATGACATTCTTGTACGCCTAATGTTATAAAGGCAATCGTTTTCATATGTCCAATACCACCTATTCCAAACACCTTCATAGTTGGTATTGAGGGGGGGTATTCAGAGACTAAGGTTATGTAAAAGGGGAAGAGAAGGGTGTGTGTATGAAGGGACTTAAGGTCCACTAGCTCATCTATTTAAAGGTGAAGCTAGAAGGCATTTTGTATGGAGCAAGAAGCCTAGTTGTATTTGAGCAACTTAATAAGCAAGATATTTTCTTGTATTTTGTGTCTCTCTCCACCACATAGTTGATCTAGCATGAGCACCACGAAATCTTATCATCCCACCCTGAGGTGACGGTATGAGGAATATCCCCTATAATATTCTCTCGGATACCATTTTCATCATTAGTGGGGGCGGTGGTCGCTGGTCGATCGCTAATCGCGGGGTCGCATTCTTGATACGCAGGTGGTGACCATGTCTATGCAGTGTAACCACCCTCGTTGTATACACATCTGCCACACCGCATACAGTACTATATATAAGGAATCCAATGCTCATGAGTATCGACCCCCTTCTACACTTAGTACATCCTCAATCCAGATTCTGTCTAGATTGCCATCTAAGCTCTACTTGAGGGCACACGGGTGGACAGCACCATCACTTGTACCTCTGGTGTATAATCAAAATTTTTAATTCCGTCCATTATGTATCTATTGCATTGTCTATTGTGCTTTGTCTTGCTATCTCTCTTTTCAATGTGCATTATTCTTATATGGTATCAGAGCTTAAGTGCTCTTAGCAAGAATAGTGCATAAAGTTTAGTATTTCTTTGCATAGAATCCTAGGAGTGATGGCTTCCATCTCTCCGGGGCTGCTGGTGCACCAGTCTTCTTGTGCATTTGTCCACTTGCCTTCACGGAAGGCAAGCTTGATGGGACAAACTACACTCTTTGGAAATTCAAAATCACTGACTTTCTAGACTCTTATGAGCTCCTAGAAACTGTTCTAGGAATGGATGCAGAACCTATGGGAAGTCTCGACCCCAACAACCCTACAAACATGCTTCTGCCAGATGCTACACTTCTTCGGGCATGGAGAAGGCACAATGCTGACGCACTTTGTGCCATCATCACCAACGTAAGTGATTCTATTCTCACTCTAATTCAACATACTACCAAGGTGCTACAAAAGCTTGGATCATCATACTAAGAAATCAGTATGAGACTCGCAATCATACCAGGATTTTGAACCTGGAGAATCAGCTTGCTCTACTAAAAAGTTTACTGAAGGAGAAGTTGCTGAAGCATTTATCTCAAGGATAAAAAATCTACAAGATCAAATGGCTAATGTAGGGATCACACACACTCGGGAGGAGTTGGCCCGGAGATGCATCCGAATTCTTCCACAGAAGTATGATGGCTTGGCTACATCACTAAACACTCAGGTTAGAGTACCATCTTTATCATTTGAAGAATTTAGTGTTATGTTACTTGAGAAGGAGATGCAGCCCTGAAGACCCGCGATGGTGGTGATTCTACATTTTCGGCCAATGCTAAAGGCAAAGGCGTGGCATCTTTTGATTAGAAGAAGAAGAAGCCAAAGCAGAAGAAATTTCAAGGGAGTTGCTATTCCTATGACAAGAAGGGTCACGCTGTTAAAGACTGTAGAGAAAGAAGCATGCTGAGGAGAAGAACAACACCTTGAAGTCTTCATGGAAGGAAAAGGATTCAATCAACATTGTCAAGATTGAGCTTGAACTCTGGGTCACCATTGAAGAGGTATGTTCATCTACTCAGGCCTCTAGTTGTTGAATGATTCATGGATTTTCGATATTGGAGCATTCCAACACATAATCAGTAAGAAGGGCTGGTATAGTTCCTGGAAGCCTCTACATGAACCCATTAGTGTTGTTGTTGGGGGAATAATCCTGAATGTCCAGCCGAAGGATCTGGAACCATATGTTTTGTGGCAGCTACATGTGAAGAGAAGAAGCTGTCAGATATGCTCTATGTACCCCAATTAAAGAGAAAACTACTATCAATTTGTTATGATGACAGATCGTGGCCTTGAAGCACGCTTCAAGAAAACTAAAGCAAAAATTCTAGATGATGTTAGCAAGGTAGTTAGCAAAGGAGTAAGGTGCAACAATCTCTATGAGCTGAGTGCCCTTACAGTGTTTGCAGGTAAGAGCACAAGCAATCTTTGCCACGAGCGATTTGGTCACATTGGATTTGCAATGCTAAAGGAGATGCAAAAAAAGGGTATGGTAGCTAATTTGTCTATATTTTCACAATTGCAAGAACCATGTGAAGCTTGTATGAAGGGCAAACAACAACGCAAGGCATTCCCACAAGAAAGCAGCAATCGGGCAATTACAGTAGAAAGATGCAGGTTTATTTCCTTCGGGATAAGGCTAATTACGGTATAGTTTTAGGATACCAAAAGGGTGATATAAAGAAGACTCACATAAGTTTAAGTGCTGGTGAGTATTGTAGACTTCTAGCCACCCATGGCTTATAATCCATTGATAACTTTGTGCTACCACCTGGTAGTTGGCTGGTGTTTCGGGAATATCATCTGGAACAAACAGGTCTAATTTTTCAACACTATTGTCTAGGATTTCAGAGTTTTGTAGTACCCGACACCAACTACGAAGGTCTAACACAATAGGGTGCAACGGATAAAAGTAAATATCCTGTGGATTAGTTAATACTATATCTGCCCGTAAAATCCCCATAATGATAGTGGGACCAGCATATCAAGCTTAGTATTTTGCTTGATGAGGGTTAGTTCACCTAGGCTTAGGTCCTCAGACAGATTTATATTGAAGCAATGAGAGGGTTAGTGTAGACAAAAATAGAGTAAGAGCTTGAGAAGGGGCCCGAGTAGTTACTAGCAACTCACCTATCTCCCAAGCTCGCTCAAGGAGTAGGCGCATTTCATTTGTAGGCTCTTGTCCTTGACTGCAGTCTTGTATGGCCAGTTGGTGTTCCAATTCTTGTGGACAGGAGTCATTGGTGTTGAGGAGGTTTGATATGGCTGTTTCTCGGACTATCCGTGCAACATCCAACTCCTCGAAGAACCCTGTTGGTTCCTCCTGGGCACGTCCGGCGGTAGCCTCTCTTTCTTGAGCTTCTAGTCTTTCGGCAGCCAATCTTTGATTGTCTTGTAGCTATTGGGTGACTTGTGCCATTTCCTCTTGGTGTGCTATCATCATTCTCTGCATCTCAACTTGATTGGTGCTAATGGTATCATTAAGGGCTCTCACCTTTTCTACATGTGCCTTGTTTGTCTATTCCCTTTCTTGTTGCAAGTGAGTAGCTCTACTTTTTGCTTCCTTCAGACTTAAGGATAACTGCTGGATCTGGCTTTGTAGCTCCTCTTCTTTGGCAAGGGACGTATGTTGGAGCTCTTGTACCTGTTGGGCATGGATGGTTGTCGTGGTTGTGGGTAACTTCCTTTTGAAGTTGCTCCAGCTTCGCCTTAAGATCCATATTCTCTTTAATTCTTTGGACAATAGTTTGGCTAAGAACCAAATTATTGTTTTCTAGCGCTTTGTACCTGGGCTCTTGCTCTTGAGTGGCCTTTAAACTCTTCATGATCACATCTTGATGTGTGGCCTCTGTTGCTGTCAAGTGTTCTTTTAAGGTTTGTACTTGTGTGTTGGACTCTTGAACTTGCTTCTAAAGTGCACCATTACAATCATGAAGCATATGCGTTGTGAGGAGATGGCATTGCCATACTCGTTGCTCCTGCTCCCAAAGTGTTGTACTTGTGCCCGCTACCCCTTCCAGTCTAGCATACGACATTCAGTAGCCCATCCAAGCCTTCCACCACAGTTTCCTGTAAGAATTGTTCATAGTCTATATTTTGTAGGAATGCCTGAATAATGAATAAGCTTTTACCTCAATCCCCTGTAATCATTCCCTATTTCTGAATACAAGAAAATATTATTTTTCCTTATTTTTACCTAGAGAGAAGAAAAATTCTAGAGAGATAATTCAATATTGAGATATTTTTAGATATAAAAATTCTCCTAATATCTAAAATATATTTCCCTGAAACATAAGTTCAAAATAAATTCTCCAATGTGCATTAGGAATCAATTAAAAATGATATAAGGAACCTTAGCCTAAGAGTCTAGATTTTCAGAAATTTTTGGATTATGGTCCAATTAAGGTTCCTATGGGCCAATAGGATTAATCCAAGTGTTGGGATGAGATAAATCCAAATAATAAAAGAAAATACTCAAAAATGAGTAAATTCTCATATAAGATGAAGAGTTGACCGAGTACAAGGTTTATTAGTTAAAAATTAAGAGATACTACTAAAAAATGAGATATTTTGGAGAAATGATGAATTTTTGACACCTTGGTAAGGAGAGGGGGACCTTTGAGGTAGGCACCTCCTTCACATGTATGGAAGGGTTTTTTAATTCAAAAAAATTGTGATATTTTTATCTCTCCTCTCTCTTGGATCAAACTGGATCAAAAGGGGAGCCAAACTGGTCAAAATCTTGTCCAAATTCAGTCAAACTGAAGCTGGAAAATTCTAGAACCCAATTGGACTCAGTTAGTGGCCTCTTTCACCTGTAAAAATAGACCCTCATTCTTTTGTATTCTCATCCATGAACTATACCATGCCATCATTACATTAAAATAATCATATTTTCTATTATCCCTTAAAAATCCTCTACTTTTGGGGAGCTTGGATCTTCTCTCTCTCTCTCTCTCTCTCTCTCTCTCTCTCTCTCTCTCTCTCTTTTCAACAACTCTTAGAGCTCTCTTCTCCACTTGCTAAACCAATTGATTGGTTGGGGGCTTCACTTCTAGAAAAAGAAGCAAGCTAATCATTGAGGTAAGAATGAATTTTATGGTTTTTTTGTTAATATTCTCAAATGACTTCTCTTCTCAACCCCTCTCAAGCTTGAGAAGTTTTCTAATTGTTTGTTTTAAATTCAAATCAAGTTTTCCCTGAGAATCTTAATGAGTAATCAATAAAAAGTTAATCTTTATACTTAATTAGAATCCTTTCTTATGTATATCTCTCTCTCTCAAAAAGAATAGTCATTCCTATGGCTAATTCTTTAGTAAAAGAATGCTTCTCATTCATAAATTCTTAATTTAAAATCAAACTCTAAGCTTGTTAAGCTAGAGAATAAGAAAGTGATATTTTTATGCTTTTATGTTAACAAAATAATGGTTAATTCTTTTAAATTATTTATAAGTAGTTAAAAACTACTTTAATTGATTATAAATGGGAAAGAGATAATCCTATCAATTTGGGAAAAGAGGAATAATGAAAATAGCTTAATCTAGTAGAATAATTATAATTAAGTTTATGATTATGGTTAAAATTATGATTTAAATTCATAGTTTAGATTTAAGTTTAAGAATAGATCTTCTATCATATTTGCATTACAATGTTTTATTCTTTTAAGAAAAAAATTAAAAATTATTAGTAATAGCAGCAAACCTATGGCAAAATTTTTAGAAAATAATACATATCTTATTTTTATTCATAATGCTAAAAGAGGACTTCCTACCATATTCTAGGATTGGACATCCTATGCAAAAAGAATGATTTTCATCATATTCATGTGAAATAAATTTTAGTATTTATGCATAAATATTTAATTAAAAGAAAAGATAAATTTTTGATAAATTTATTTTTATGCAAAAAGAGGAATTTCCATGATAATTGAGATCCAAGTAATTAAATAGTAAAAGATAATTTTTTGGCATATTTAAAATAATGAATATTTTTATTTTAATTAAAAAAGAAAAATTTTAAATAAATTTATTATATGCATAAGAAATTTTTAAATGATAAAAGAGAAATTCCCATGACATTTGGAATTCAATCATTTAAATACAAAAAGAGGAATTTTTGGCATATTTAAAATAATAAATATTTTTATTTAATTAAAAAAAGAGAAATTATAGAGAAATTTATTTTTTGATAAAAGAGAAATTTCCATGACATTTGGAATTCAATCATTTAAATGCAAAATGAGGAATTTTAAGTATATTAAAAAATGAATATTTGTATTTACTTAAAAGAAGAAATTTTATGGTATTTTAAGTAGAGAAAGATTTAAATTAAATTTTGGTGACAAAAAAGAAATTTTCACCATAATTTCACCTAGAAAATTAGGGTTGATAATTAAATTGGTAGAAAGAATATTCTTAGATATTTTAGGTGGATAAATCACTAAATTGATATTTACCCAAAATTAGATTAATGGAAGAAGAGTATTTTTTATAAAAACTCGATATTCTCATATAGAACCATTTCTTAATCTATTATGGTTAGGAAGGAATGAAATTCATAAAGTTTGAATTTTCTTTACGGCTAGAAGTTCAGTAGATTTTTATCTGAAGAAAATCCTTAGGAATTAAAGTTAGAAGTAAACCGAATAATTTTGGTTAGACCACGACTGTGAGAAGGGCGGCCAGTAAACTACTTGCCCATCTCTTGAATCTGAATCAAGCAAAAACCTCGTGATGACCAATTCCAATTCTTGACACAAAGAATAGACTACTGTTGAATTAGCATAGTTTTCCCTTAATCGAAATCACCAAGAATCTTGTTGGAAATTCAGTCAAATGATGGGTAGATTACCCTGATGAGAGATCAATGATTCTCATTAAGAAAATCTAGATAAAGGAAAAAGGGTTTTGTGGAACCAATCTCGAACCGAGAATTCTACTTGCATATAACCTCTGTTTTCTTTTAAAGGACTGTTTTACGCCAGAATGCTGGAGAAAATATTTGGTATGTGTTTAACTAAGGAGAGACTCATTGCAACAGCTGTGGTGGGGAGAGACGTCGCTCGCGACAAAACCTATCGAGGTCTTGACCAGCCTCGATATGGTTAAAATGGTACGCGTTTGGTACGATGGGCGAGGACCGACGAAGCAGTCCCTGAGTGAAGTGCTAGGACACCTAAGTAGGATCCTAGAGGGTTCTGACCAGGTGATGCACAGGCTCGCGGTTGCTACACCCATGCGTACGTCGAGGAAGATACGGATAAACCAAAAGAATGACTTTTGTGAATGGAATTTTGATATTGGATCTCGTTGGTTGAGCGCAGCTGGTCTTCAACGGAGAGTCCGGATGATAGATTTTGATATTGGATCTCGTTGGTTGAGCAGCTGGTCTTCAACGGAGAGTCCGAATGATAGATTTTGATATTGGATCTCGTTGGTTGAGCAACTCGTCTTCAACGGAGAGTCCAGATGATAGATTTTGTAAAACAATGGACTCAATATTTTGGAGGATTATGATCAGTAATACTATGATTTCATTGAAAGATTATTTTAAAGACAACCGAATCTGTTAAAATGGCAATATCATATTGGGTGTGTAAGTGGTATGACTATCTTGAATTTTGCTTGAAACGCCGGCTAGGGGGCCTGGGAACTCTTGTCCTCGCTACCCGGGCAAAACATAACCAAATTTTTATGAAGGAATCCCACCAATCAAGTGGTTGGGCGGTTGGCTAACCCATGGGCCGTTGGGGTTAGGGTGGATCGGGGGATTCCTGCAATACAAATATTTAAGTTACGTTAGTTAGATTTATTCCTAGAAGACCCTTGTTCTGTGGGAGGGAATCAACGGCGGCTGTGCCTTGCTAAAGGAGGAAAAAAGCGGTGATTCTATGGACCAAGTGCAAGTCTCTTCTTTGATCTGACCATGTGACTTTCGGGTTCGATTGGATCAGTTTGGTTAGTTAAGACTTTTACTCGTTAGATCAATTCTCCCGTTAAATGATTTTCCTGGTGGAATCGCCCGTGCCTTCCGGGCGAGGGAAGTTTTTCCGGGTTCGGTTTCGGAGGAACCGCCGGGTTAGTCTCTTGTCTGGATATCCATGGGCGAGGCCCTGAGTGTGGATCCCTGCCCGAGCGTGAGAGGCTAACGTTGCTTCCGTCTCGACAGCGCCCTCGGAGGGGGCATCGCGGAGGGGGCGGGGGTCTCACATACTCACTCATTCACACAACAATATGCAGGCACACAAGAGCTCCAGCACAAGAGGCAAGGATGCAAGATAATGCATAAGAGACTGAGTGGTGAGAGTTACATTTTAGGTTTTGTAGGTGATCTCTAGGGTTCACACTCTTGGGTGGCCAAAGTTAAAAGTTTGGTCCTTGGGCTTATTTGGCCACCCTCGCTAGTGTAAACACCTATTCTAAAGCTAACACTCTCAACCTAGAATCTAGTGGTGCACATGCAAAATAATACATCACAAGATATTTTTAAGTGAAAACTAGCATTTTCGATGACATCGCGGAGGGGGTGGGGGTCTCACATACTCACTCATTCACACAACAATATGCAGGCACACAAGAGCTCCAGCACAAGAGGCAAGGATGCAAGATAATGCATAAGAGAATGAGTGGTGAGAGTTACATTTTAGGTTTTGTAGGTGATCTCTAGGGTTCACACTCTAAAGTTAAAAGTTTGGTCCTTGGGCTTATTTGGCCACCCTCGCTAGCGTAAACACCTATTCTAAAGCTAACACTCTCAACCTAGAATCTAGTGGTACACATGCAAAATAATACATCACAAGATATTTTTAAGTGAAAACTAGCATTTTCGATCACATCGACCAAATTGGTTGAAAATTGTAGGATGGTCAACATTGGCTGTGTGGAAATCTCTGTGAGTAGTGCTTAATAGCCTAGATGCCACATGGCCAAGATCCCATTATCTAAGGCTTTCCTTAATTTATACTGACAAAGACATATGAGGTGAAGAAGCGAGACATAATGTGACTATGATAAGAGTAGGTGAGTCAAGCCCAAAGTAAGGTTTCATCAAAAGTTTCTTTTACACTTTCCCTCTTCTTTTTAGGCTCCTAGATGCCACCTTCTCATCTGTTTCAAGCTTCATCACATCAATAGGATATCACTTATGTACTAAACATAAGTGTTTTACATCCTAAAAATTGTACCAAAAGATAATTTTTGTGTTTGCGGGAAGATATATATATATATACCGGCTCACAACACATACCCACATTGTGCAGCCTGATGGCATCGAACCTGCAGTGGGACCCAATTGTTCTACCAACTCATCTACGCGCCCGTGGGCAACCAAAAGATAATTTCTATTTATCATCGGGCGGTAGCTCAGTTGCTAAGGTGTTTTGTTGTCAAAACCCAGGTTATGGGTTCGAACCTTGCTGGCTACCCCGATTGATGTGCCCTGCCCCTGATTTGTGGGATAAGGGGGGTCCCATGGGTACTAAGCCCGTCTCTTCTCTAATGCCAAACTTAAAAAAAAAAAAGATAATTTCTATTTATGTGCACAAACAACTTGAATTTGGAGTGTTAGTACATTTATAAGGTTACATGATTGGAAGTTGCCCAAAAAAGCATTTGAAGCCCAAAATGTTTAATGGGCTTAAATTTAAGCATTGACGAGGCACTTCTTAAAAATACTATTAAAGTGTCATTTATTCTATGCGTGTGTGACAAACTAGCTGTGTAATTTTTCCTCATCCAAGGTCCCCGGCTCCCGACTTGCGTGTTAGCGATTTCTGAAAAAGATCAGGTATGCCTTCTGTTGAAATGGAAGAGTTTGCCAGTTTTTTTTTTTTTTTTTTTTGCTTTTCTAAAATCTCATATTTTCCATTTTTTCTTGATGAGCACAATTCAGGACCTTTAGTTGAGGGAGGTGCAAGCTTCTTCTCGCATCTGATACATGGTAAGAAAACCTCGTATTTTTACGTTTAAATTAGAAATCCATTTTATTTATTTATTTGTTTCGGTGTGTGTGTGTTGTGTATAAATCCGTATGAGAGAGCTTAGATTAATCGTTTTGAGCTGCCCATTTTACAGAAGTAAGAAAATTATACCAACTGTGTGGTAGTAAGGTTTGAAAATTGAATGTGGATATGTCACTAAATTTTTCCGCATTCATCACGTGTATGTGTCATGACTTGGCAACACAAGGGTTAGGGTTTAGCAACGTAAACAAAAGCTTTGAGTGTATGTGAGCATAAGTATGCACATCAATAGCCAATGGGTGTGTGGCCTAGCAGTGTGGGCTTGTGAGTGGGAAAGGGGAGATCCTGAGTTTAAATCCCTGCCGGCTCTCCCGGCATTATCCAGGCCATTCACAGCCAAATTGTACCGCCTTTGGGTGGGAGACCAAATCGTCTTTGGGTGAGCACTCAAGTTGCTACCACAGAAGGATCTACAAAAGAAAAACACGTAGAAAAAGGGCATTTTTCATCATTGACACCAAGATGGTTCTAGTTCCTGCTGATGGAGAAGGATGGTGTAGACGCTGCAGATGATGTAGTTTCAATGCAGATTCCTCAGCACGTGCTCAACAAGTGAAGGAGGAGGGATGTAACATGCACCCCACACATACTAGACCTAATTATGTGCCATTTTTGGGTTAGATGAGCACTATGCCCCGTTGTGACTTGTGATCCCTAGTCTAGGGCCATGTCAGGCCAGTTGCCATCAAGCTAGGCTGTGGTAGGTCCATGCAATTCTCATGTGAACCCCACAATTTTGTAACCCACTTGGAGTTGACGTATGTATAGATGTTTTGCAGCTTATTAAGCCATGTGCCGGGAGCATAGTAGCAACGGAACGGGAACGGGAATGGGAACGGAACGAAAGCACCACCAGGGGAACGGGAACGAGAAAAAGGGGGAACGGGAACGAGGGAACGAAAGCACCACCAGGGGAACGGGAACGAGAAAAAGGGGGAACGGGAACGAGGGGGAACGAAAACAGGGAACGACCTAGATAATTCCTAGAAATGATGATAAATCTTAACATACAATGCTCATTTATATAACCAAATCAGAGACACACTAAAGTCTAGTGCACCATAATTTTCATGGCTAGATACTAACACTGAATAGATCTCACAAGTCAAAATAAATTAGCCCACATCATACATGACATAAGTGACAAAAAGCACAAAATGTGGCCCACATGGCACAGCCTAGATAAAAGAAACAATCCAAGTCCAAAGTCCAAGCCTCAAGGTGACATGCAAATAGTAAGGAGATATCATGCATGGCTACTGCCAGTGATGCCATCAAGGAGACTATCATCTATGTCATCCAAGAAAGCCATATCATCAAGACCAACATCTGCAGCATCCAAATCTTCAATCCCATCCTGACCAGGATCTGCAAGTCCATGTGTCTCCTCATCAAGCAATATAAACTTCTCTGGTTTGGGAGATGCCATATCACCAAGCAAGCGCAAATTAGCACTTACAAAAATCAAGTCATTGACTTGTTTTGTCCCAAATATGTTCCTCTTCTTGGATGCAACATGGCCGAACACACTCCATAGCTGCTCAATCGGAGAGGAGCTTGCACCTCTAGACAAGATCCTTACTGCCAATGATTGAAGCTGTGGTGTACGAGCCCCATAATCCTCCCACCATAAAGCAGCCCCTATCTTAAACCTCTCTCTCTGTGCATCAGCCGATCCAAACCTTCCCAACTTGCTGCGATAAAATCCAAGTTGGTCTTTCACCAACCTTCGTTTATCTGCATCACGAACCTGCCTAGAAAGCACTGTCTCCCAACCATCCATCACCTCATCATCGGCCTCTTGTCCACATCCTTGGAACTCGGGATCCAAGACATACGTTGCAGCATGCATAGGAGAATGATAACCATTCCATCGTGCTTCACATAATTCTCGAACCTCTGCATATTTCTCATCAGACAAGCCCATTTCCCCTATTTTCTCGATCATTCGGTCAGCCCCCTCATAAACCTTGCCAATGCATGGCTCCCGTCCATCTGCAATCCGCATCAAGCGCATGATCGGCTTCATCATAGCATTGATAGTATTGACTTCATCCCAAAATGTGAAGTCTTGTATGGTTCTTGCAACCTCTATGCCGGCTCTTGAGCGAGAAAGTGCCCATCCTATCCACTCATTGCATACAACCAACTGCTTCAAAGGCAATTGCACTTTGGATAACCTCTTCATCATGAGAAAGTTATAACCAAAGCGT
The DNA here is from genome assembly GCF_041138505.1 of Cibotium barometz. NCBI lineage: Eukaryota > Viridiplantae > Streptophyta > Polypodiopsida > Cyatheales > Cibotiaceae > Cibotium > Cibotium barometz. The sequence continues at coordinate 26,872,742 of NC_141091.1, forward strand.
GTCTCTGAGTACTTCAAGAGATCCTTTTTGGCCGATCTCTTGTGGAATTCATTCAAAATAAACTGATGGTTTTGAATGAAGCTTATTATCTCCTTGCCTTTTTGAATGTGTGGATCAACCCATGGCAAGCTGCCAACATCCTTCAATAAGTTGCTCAAACAATGAGCAAAGCATGGACTGAATGTGATATGCGGATACCTGTCTTCAAGCTTAAGACCAGCTGCTCTATTTGTTGCCTCACCATCAGCTAAGAACTGAATAACATTCTCTGGTCCAACTTTCTCAATACCTTCGGCCCACTCTTCCACAAGCTGATCTGCAGTTTTTCCAGTCCCAGAAGCATCATGTGAGGAAATGAATTGCATTCTTCCTCGAGAATAAGCAACCATGCCATGAATGGACCTTTTTCGAGTGTCACTCCAACCATCTGCAATAAGTGACACACCATTCTTTGCCCAACTTTCATGCACAGACTCTAAAGCACATTCAATTGCAGCTTTCTCCTTTTGCAACAAGGTGGTGCGTATGGTCTCATATGAAGGAGGCTTGTATGTTGGGCCATACCGTGCAATCTCCTGGACCATTTCAATGAAATATGGAGACCTGGCAACATTGAATGCTACATGATCATGATAAAAGAACCTTGCAACAGCTGCATCTACCCTCTCTTTCTTGCGGGGATTCCAAGCTGCTCCCAAGGTTTGCTGCTTGCCGGAACTTGCACCCATAGACTGCGAATCTTGGGAAAATGCAAAGCTCCCAAGTCCTCCATACTGTTGTCCATCTCCCAAGTGTACATCTTCCCCTTGTCTACTGAAGTAAGATGCATCAATTGCCGGTTTCTTTCGTGCACATGCTTTCTCCTCTTCACTTGGGTACTTTGCCAAAAGCTCTCTACGCATTTCAGGTGTTGTCCCTGGGCATTTGTTCACTTGTGCTTTTTCATTGTTCACATGGCATAGATGTGCTCTCACACGGTTTGCTCCTCCTGACTTCTCTTTGTTACATTGCTTGCATTTCCATCGTGTTGCACCTCCCTTAGATGAATACCTTTCTAGCCTTTCAACCTCGTCCCACCAAGTAGCGTTCGAAGCCGATCGCTTTGAACCCGAGTAAGCCATGATGTCTGCAAATTCGGGCAAAAAGTTGAATAGGCTTTCAAAGTTAACCATTACAGAGAAATGAGTCCTTTTTTTTTCTTCTGTTTAATGGGGAGAGACTGTGCACTGTGCAGTGTGCAGTCCAGATTGTGATTCACCATAGGTAATTTTTAAAACACCAAAAGTTCAAAGTTCAAACAAAAAAAGAGAGAGAGAAGAAAGAGAAAAGCTTCTTGCTGCCTTGCCTTTTAGATGAATGTAGTCACTGTGTGTACAGTGTACACTGGAAGTCTGCACAGTGCAAGGGCTGGGGGCCTGGCTGCCAGTGGCTGGGGCGATTGTGCTATGTAGTACAGAATGTCAAAACAGCTGCCGTACGGGCAGGACAGTATGGGCAGTGGACTCATGGAGTCGTGGACAGCAACGGCGACTACACTGGTACAGGCGTGAACTCCGAAAAGCGACGGGCGGCGAAAGGCGTACGGGACCGGTGCGAATTTCCGAAAAGCGCCTAGCGCAAGGCTTACGGGCTTCAATTTAAAAAACAAAAATCCACGTCATTAGCACGTTCCCACGTGGGGGAACGGCAGGCTCGCATTCCCTCGCCCGTTCCATCTCCCGTTCGACCATCGTTCCCTGCCGTTCCACCTCTTTTCGACCACCTCAACGTTTCACCATTCGTTTCCAGCGTTCCACTGGTCCACGCGATGGGGGAACGCGTTCCACCGTTCCCAATGGGGGGAAACGGGGTTCCCTTGCTACTATGGCCGGGAGATGTATGGCAGCTTATTAGGTCATGTGCGAGGCCCCACACATCAGGTGACATCAAGTACAAGGCAATAGAGTTGTTTCGGGCAGATTTGGGCCCATCTGGGCAGGCCAGATGACGTGGGCACTTGGCAGGACAAGAGTAGTCTCAAGATTGTAGTAAACTGGTTTTTTTGGCAAGGAATCATTCGAAGCATCAAGATTGGCTGTTGGTAAGTTTGGATGCACATGCCAGTGTCATCAAGGAAAGAAAGGAGAGATGAGAAGGTCAAGGTGAAGAAAATTTGTATTGTACATATCTCAATTCCATAGTAAAGAAAATACAGAAAGTTGGGGTCTTTAGTGGGTTTTGGGATGCAGTTGAGTGTTTGTGTATCTCTCTCCTCTCCTCTCAGTGTTTGCAGCACAATAATTGCATAGTTAACTTAGTAATCTAGGGGTCAGGCTCCTGCCTATGTCGGGGTGTGTGTGTGTGTGAGAGAGAGAGGGAGAGAGACTGTGTTGTTGGTATATTGTGGGCAATCCATATTCTCTTAAAAAGGTTTATAGACCGTAGTGTGTGAATGGATATTAGGATAGGTGAAAGCAAGGCAAAAATAGATGGAATGTCCAAAGTTAGTGCCTAAGATCTCCTTGACACAGCGTGTACTGCAGAGAGAGACTCTATAGGCTCTGATAGCTTAGGAATGTAGATGGGAAATGATAAAATCCTACGCACATATATATATATATATATATATATATATATATATATATGCATCATTATGCTGGTCGGCTAGCTAATAACACTATCAGTTTGTGCAGAGGATTGTCCATGAATTGGTATGACTTGGCCAAAAACTGTTCCTTAGCCGACACTTTTGTGGCACCTATGTTGGCGAGTCTCCCGTGCTTGTTGCTCGATTGCTCTTGCGCTTTCTGTTTGACTCCTATAGCCAACTATGCATACCTAGGGTGAGGTGTGTCACATTCTCCCCCACTTGCATATTGTAGCTGTCCTGAGCTGCACAATGTCGACATAAAGTATCCTTTCATAAAATGAAAAGATCCAAGGAAAGCTCATCCAAGGTACCCAAAATCCTAAACATTGTGAGACCAATTTGCGTCCAGTGTGAAAGCTCACATTTGTTTTTGCTGCGTTAGCACATAGACCTGCAAAGAAACTTGCGGTTCTACCGGATCCAACACTTTTCGTTTGGCCAACCATCCATGAAGAAACATTGCAACCG
>NC_141091.1:26880838-26890838 GCF_041138505.1 Cibotium barometz
GGTAGACACCTTCACCACTTGAGCTATCACCTTATTGACCGTTCTACAACGGTTTTATAGTTGCCGGAGTTTGTTTTTCACTAGTGTTTTGGATTTATGGTATATGTGGAAGTATTATTTGCTTTAACTGAGTTTTTGTATTACAAGTGGCATCTTGAAGATCTGTGGTGATGGGGAAGATTAGTACCCTCAAAGGAAGAGGTGGTTTACTCACATTCATGGTATTTTGGGGCTTCTGTTGCCCGTGTATGGTCAAAGGATGGTTGCTTATGGATAATTTGGCATCTCCAGTGGGGAGAGGAAGGCCCTTAAAGCTTGTACATGATATTTTTCCAAGGGAAAGGGGGGGGGGGTGTCAGCCCATTCCAGCTTCTGTGGTGTCAGATGTGTGCATCTCTCTTTTGCAGTTTGTGGAATTAAGTGGCATATGTTTAAGGTTGTGGCCAATTTAAGTGTTTAATTGCATTAATGGTCAAGTGTTTTGTGAAACCCTGCCCCACTCTGAGTTACATGGGACCCGTACAAGCACATACATTTGTTATGAGCCCATATCATTAGCTAAGAATTGAGAGTCCATTGGGCTAAGAAGATGAACAGCCAAGAGAAAAGAAACGAAAACGTACTAGTTATCTAGTATATCCCCTATCGGAAAAGAACTCGATGGACGAAGGTCGCTGGTTTGGGAGTATGAAGTTCTTTGATAATGGCTCCTCCCTCTCGAAACACTGCCCACCATTTGCCTACCTTGCGAGCCTCACGAATGTTGGCCAATTCCACTCCCTTCTGATTTAGTTGTGCAGGTGTGAGTTCTTCGACTATCCATTTGATTATTTAAGTATTTTGAGCCTTGGGGAAGGCCATGACAGCTTGACCCTTGGTACTCGCCTCAATGGTTATGGTCTCCTTCACGTCCCATGAAAATTTGGGGGGTGACTTGGATTACTGTTTGAAGAGATGCAATCCCATCATCTGGTAGGCCCCCGATTTGGAGAGGGCTAAGGCTTCTCTGTGTTTCTATTCCTTGAGCTGGGTTGTGACTTGTCCATCATTTCCTTGTGAACTGCCTCGACTTGGGACTTAGCTTGAGAGAGAGAGAGAGAGAGAGAGAGAGAGAGAGAGAGGCAGTGAGGTATTTGCTTCCGCTCCCCCTCCCCCTTTAAATGAGAGCAGCAATAAAATCTTCTGTCAATCACTGCAGGCATCTCGAGCAAGGCTTTTCAAGGAGTACAAGGAAGTACAGAGAGATAAAGCAGCAGATGCTGATATTCAGCTAAGTTGTGATGAAACCAACATTTACAGATGGACAGCACACATCAAGGTCTTTCTTGTCTTATTTGACTTGGATGAATCATGACACAACTATATGCGTCTGTGCTCTGAAACTGATCAGTGCCTTTGCCAAACTAAGGTTAAATAGATAATGCATGTGTGAACTTCGATCACAATTTGAGTCAATCTTTAGGCGGCTGCAGGGTCCTGCAGAAACGCCATACCAGGAGGGTGTTTTTCAGCTTGCTATTAATGTCCCAGAGCAGTATCCTTTGGTGCCTCCTCAAGTACGGTTTGTTACAAAGATTTTTCATCCGAACGTGCATTTTAAGGTATGATAATGCTATCATGTAGTCTTGGAGCTTCTTCCATGACCGTCTTTTGTCGACCTTCACATCATAAGTTCATGATTTTAAGTTGGTATTGATCCTTCTTCTGCCTTCATGTTTGGGGTTCGGTTGCCTTTTTTCACCCATAAATATGGGCAGTGCCTTACTGCAAAGATTAAGGTCGAGCTTAATTGGTCCTTCATACGCGTTTTGGGATAATTTTAACGACTGCTGGTGCCTTTTCAGACTGGAGAAATTTGTCTTGACATCCTGAAGACCGCTTGGAGCCCAGCATGGACATTGCAGTCAGTTTGTCGGGCGATCATTGCTTTAATGGCTCACCCTGAAGCTGACAGTCCATTGAACTGTGATTGTGGTGAGAATCACAATCTTCTTGAAAGGGTCAGTTGACTCGGTCTGCAGATTTTGTTATGTCTTGATTGCATGTCTCATTGCAGGCAATCTCTTGAGGTCTGGTGATCATCGTGGTTACCAATCAATGGCTCGTATGTACACCCGTCTTGCTGCTGTTCCGAATGCTTCTTCACGCTGAAGGCTTGGATGTGTTCTGTCAGAAAGATCAACGGTTTCTGTTCTCGAGCTATGAATGTTGATGACCAATGAAGTTCATGGCAATTAAAGTTATGAACCGGGATTATTTTACTGTTGCATGCCAATCAATATTATGTTGTTAAATGTGTTGGATGCTGTTTTAAGTTTTGCTTGTAAGGCTTGCTTTTTGGAGTACAAGAACCTATATTTTGCACTTGAGTTGTGTCTAGTCAGTTCATAATAATGATTAATCTTGAAGGTGGAAGGTATAATGTGATGACCATTCCAGCTTTCTATCTCACGGGGCCCTTGATGTATTGGAGCATGGCTGCTGGGAGGCCAGTTGGAGGATGTGGCCTTTCCCAGTAAGGGAATGACATCAAGGTGAAGGAAAGGTTTACACGTCAGCTTTAGACTGGAATGTTTTACATGACAGGATGTGCTATTGACGACTAGTTTGACAAGCCAGCATGCAAAGATTTTTAAATTCCACAGGTGTTGATGTGGCAAGATCTGACAAAAAATTCTTTTATAAAGGGACCTGATTATATGGCTTTGATTTGTCTTCAAACAACTTGTGGGCTGCGGCCATGATGTTCAGTGCTCTTTAGAATTGAGCTTTAAGTGTGGTGATATAATAGTATGAGCACTTTATTTGTTCATTTATATGGTGAATCCTCTGGCCTTAAACATAAGGGAACAGCATTGGAGAATGCAATTTAAACCTAAAAGAGTAATTTAACGTTATTCTTCACAAATTTGAGGCTATGGACCAAGCTTAATCACATGAACTTCGGATGTAAACATGGTCAAGCATCTGGTTCAATGTTGAAGCGGGTTTGTGATCGGTATGACCCCCAAATGTATCTTCAGACATGGATACCACTGATGGGTCCTATTTTTTTTAGAAGGCCATCTATTTCAAATGAGACTAGTTTTCTTTTGTAGATGTCATTCCACCATCCCGAATTTTCTCGTCAAAGTGTAATGTCCACTCTATTCATGCCCTTGTAATGTTTGGTCTTTAACTTTTTTTGTTAAAAGCATCTCCTCTATTATGCTGAGCAATTTGTCTACCTCCATTGTCATGTATATAATTGCTTCATCTTTAATGTTCAAACCCCCTGTATTGGTTCTTGAGACATAATGTTTCATTGTTTGATGACCTCTATAAAGGCTGGTTAATGATGAGGTGCATCATTGGAGACGCAATGGTGAAACAAAATATTGATATGATGCAGAAAACAGTTATACCTTAACAGTTGGAGCCTAAAGAGCATAATTCTTATTGACATTTCGATATATGTTAAGTGCTTTTCAGCCTTAGGTTCACATTTGCATTTGGTTCTAATATATACTTTCACATTATCAAGAGAGATTACAAGAGGGGTCAGTGCAGCCTTTCTTGACTGGTTATCTCACTTTATTCCCCACCGAAATGAGTTTCGACCTTGACAAGAAACTAGAGGCTTGTTGAGCTCGCGTTGAAAGATATGATGTTACCGCATTTAGTCTACAAGCATTAAATGAGAAAAGGGAATATCACATATCACGTAAAGATGCCTTACATAAATATTTGTTTTTGGTTTGGTACTATGGTCTCAAACTCCTTGCTAGCTAACCTTGACCCTAGCTAAGCATCCATGCAATAAAAGTGAGAAAAAGAAGGTTGATCTTAACATGCACGAGCATATGCACATTTGAGGAGGAGATAGCTAAGAAACTAGCATGGCATGGGTAAGAATAACCACCCCACCATTACATACCAATTAACCTCGCAAGTAAACAGTTGAGCCCACACACTAATCGCTCCTCCATTGGTCCCTCGAGTGTATGCATCAGTGGGTCCTCTCCAGTCGGGTTGGCTTGACATATGAACTTGGCCTTTTGCTTGCCTTATACTAGCGTTTCCACTCAACTTGCAAATGTCGATACACACTTCCATGCTACCATGTATTGAGTCTCCTTCAGACGTGTCGTCAAGCTCTTTGCTTTATCTCTTAGCCTTGATCCATTGATGCATTGATCTTTTTGCCCGTATGGACCGTCAAACGGGCTTCGCAACCCGAGAATAGTGTGTCCTTGGTTTGTTGTTTAGCACTAATGCAATCACATAGCCCACATAAGCATGCATTCTACTTGGCAGAGTGCCAAGTCTACAAAAGTAATTTGCTAACCATTTGGCCACATTTGGCCACCATCCAATGTCTAAACTGGGAACTGCCAATGGGTGAACAACTATCCTTATAAAGGGTGCCTTACAAAATAGAGCAAATCTATCACCCATAAATGTAACTCAAGGGTGGAGCCATCAAATGCGTTTCTAACAATTTTTGCATACATTTACATGCTCTTTCTCTATATATCCATGCCATGAAAGTGTTTTTTTTGCTTTTTATGTCTTTTTTTTGAAAAAAAAATTTAAAATCCTAAAAAAGGTGTTAAACTGAAATTCTAAAAAATGTGTTAAAGTGAGTCTCATTGAAAGAAAAATTAGATAATTGATGCTTAGAAGACTTAACTTGGAAACTCTCTATTGGAAAAATATTCATCCACATATCTAAATCTAAGAATTATCTCTTACTACTTTTTCATATCAATTGGTTTGTTTCACATCCATGAAAATCATTTTTCACATTCGTAATTTTTTTTTCTTGAAATCACATTGTGATTATAGGGACTACCTTGCTAAGAATAGTAGGTTTATCTGAAGCATCTTGCAGATTATCTTGCTAAGAATAGTAAGCTTATATGAAGAATCTCAACCTCTTATCCAAAAAATGTGTTTTTTTCACGTCATGAAAAACTCAAATATTGGTTTTTCCTGCGCATGAAAAACTCAAAATCTTTTGATTTGGGAAGAACTAAGATATAAATCATCAATTTAACACATTTAACGACAATAGAGTGCATCAAAACAAACCTCTATATGAAAAATCAAAAGAACTTAGTTTTTCACACTATGAAAGTTTTTTTCATGCTCGTAAAAAACTTATTAATTTTTCATGTCATGAAAAACCGAAGACCCTATCCATATTTGGGCTATTGTAGTGTATACACTGCATAAGTCCTACATTGAAAAAATATTATTTGTAAGGTGGGGTGTTTATAAGAATATGGCATAGCGAAAAGAGTGATAGCAAGACAAAGCACAATAGACAATGCAATAGATACACAATGGAGAGAATTAAAAATTTTGATTATATCAAAGAGGTACAAGTGATGGTGCTGTCCACCCATGCGCTCTAAAGTAGAGCTTAGATGGCGATCTAGACAAACTTTGGATGAAGGATAGGATACTCACGAGCATTGGATGCCTTAGCTCATGGCAACCATGCCCATATATAGTACTACAAGCGGTGTTGTAGACGCGTATACAATGAGGGCAGTTACACTGCATAGACATTGTCATTGCCTGCATATCAAGAACGCGGCCCACCAACCACCGACCAATGCCCACTAATGATGGACCTGGTATCCAAGGGAATATTCTAGGGAATATTCCTCATACCCCCCGTCACCTCGGGGTACTCCCGCCCCCCTGAACCCCCACCAAGGGGGTTAGCAACCCCCCATGGGACCCTCCAGCCGAGGCAATGCCTTGGGCCCCCCAGCTAATGCTCGTACCCCTGACCATCTTCTAACCATCATCAATGGTCACAATAATGACCCCATCAGTGTCTAAGTTGAGGTTCCCACTAAAGACATATACACCATGGCTACTCCTCATAATGGGGGCCTAACAAATGTGCATTATACATCAAAGTGAGATACATGCTGAGAGGCGGGCATTGAGTGTATACTAACACCCCTCCTCAATGTCCACTCGAAGATGAACTAGGTTTTTGGTGCAACGCCAAAAGTCGATGAAGATGACGAGTGAGTTGGTCCTTCCCAAGTGCCTTGGTAAAGATGTCGGTGTAGTTTTGTTATGCGAGCATGAAACACAAGGTTCTTGGAGATAGCCATGCAACTCTGATTGTCACACCGCAAGGCTTTAGCCTCCTTGATCTGAATTCCCATGTCAACCAAGATTCTCCTCAGCCATACTACCTTACACATGCACCAAGGGAAGCTGCCTTATACTCAGCCTCTATGGAAGAAAGTGTCACTGTAGGTTGCTTGTTGGCTGGTCCAAGAGAAAGCACCGGAACCAAGCGAAAAACAATTTCCAGAAATTGATTTCCTAGAATCACAATCTCCTGCCCAATCTGAGTCACAAAACCTGTCAGAGTGTCACCCATGCTGTAAGTGATGCCATACTCAAGACCTTAATCCCCAAACAGAAATGCATACGACCCAAGTCTGTCATCTCAAACTCATGGCTCAGCATATCCATCGTCTTTCGGATCATCTCTTCATTATCACACCTAAAATGTTTAAGTCATCTACATACAAGACAACCAAAACAATCTTGCCATGCCTTTTTCGAACATACAAGTTAGCATCAGAAGCACTTTTTATAAACCCAATCTTTTTGAAAAATTGGTCTATCATGTGATACCATGCCCTTGGGGCCTGTTTCAGCCCGTACAATGCCTTCTTCAGCCTGCAAACTTTGTTTTCTGATCCGAGCATCTCAAAACTTGGTAGCTGAGCTACATATATCTCCTCCCGAGATGGCTGTTCCATAAATGCTAATTTGACATCCATGTGAAAGACTGGCCACTTTGTGAGTAGCCAACCAAGGCATATACCGCCCTGATAGTTGTCATACGAGCTGTGGGAGCAAAAGTTTCATCAAAGTGAAAACCCTCTACCTATGCAAATCCCTGTGTAACCAACCTAGCTTTGTATTTTTCAAGTGAGCCATCAAACTTATACTTGGCTTTCTCCCCATTTGGTACCAATTACCTTTCTGTTTGGTGGTCGGTCAACTAGCTCCCAGGTGTTGTTATTTATGATGCTATCATACTCAGACTGCATCGTAGCTTTCCACTTTGGATTTGCTAAGGCTTCATCCAAGGTGGCTAGCTCCATCATTGTTCCCATTATCTCAGCTAAGGCCATACTGACAATGAGATCGGATGCTCTTCCCTTGATCTGCGTGGTCCATCTGTCAAAGATTCTGGCTTCTCAGTACTAGATTACGCTCATAGCGAGATGGTGTTTTACTCTAAAAATACACTTATCCCACGCTTTTCAGCATATATAGCCTTCGCTCTCAATTCTTCCAGTCAGCTATATCGAAGCTTCTTCATCGAAGGTCCGTTTACGCTAAATCCAATGCGAACTTTGCGGGCAAACCAAATAAGAGTTCGGTGGCTATTTATGATTGCATGACGTAAAAGCATGCATGCAAAGCTCTATTTAGCGAGATGGTGTTTTACTCTAAAAATACACGTTCTCCCACGCTTTTCAGCATATATAGCCTTTGCTCTCAATTCTTCCAGTCAGCTATCGAAGCTTCTTCATCGAAGCACATGGCTAGGAAGCGACAACTATCTATTGTATTTGCATACAGTAATCAAAAAGTTTTCGATTCTCCATATCTTTGTGTTTTCTCTTGTCTATAAAGATCTTAGATTTTTCTCTTAAGTAATTTCTTACAGGTACGGTGCCCCCAAAAAATTTAACAATCAATACAGCCTCTAGGAGACTAAAAAATTTCCTAAAGAGTAGTTTCTAGAGATTCTCACACCATAAGTACCCCTAGCTTTCATACAAGCCAACGGCAAGGGCGGAGCGGGAAGCCATGTGCAAGCTCAGATCTTGTGTATGTGTCCCTAAAGGGAAGTACACTGAATGTGAGAAATCTAATACCCCCATGGTTTGATCAGAATAACTCCAGCCGATGCCAACTGGGAAAATCACATGGAAAACACTCGAGAGCCCTACATGAGCCCAACATGATCATTATCCCACACGCATACAAAATATCTCTACCCTAAAGGTAATACTCAGTCACGGTTTACATGCATAAACAAGGCCAAGAAACAAATAAAAGTCTATAAAAATTCTCGTAAAGCTTGCACGCATGCAACTCGACGAAGGGCCGTATGCAACTCGACGAAGGGCCGTATAGAAACCTCCCTAGGCCCAAAAGAACATGTGTGGATATTCTAAATTCAGCCCAAATAAAATTATAAGTTGCATGGAGTTTTGTTATTGCACCCCACAGTTGATAAACTTTGATGAATAAATTAGCCCTATGCATAAAAATTTGATGTACACAAGGATATTGGAGAAAACCTAAAGAATGGTGTAGAAAACTCTTCATGAGTACTACAAGACAAGAAAAGAATGAAGCATGAAATTAAAAGGATTCCTATAAGGTAAATTAGTAATAATAAATAGAATCCTTGGTTGGAACACTAAAAAGAGAATCAAAATCTCTCACAAGTGAAAACCATTGACAGTTAAAATAAGGATGATAAAACTCATATGCTTAATTTTGGGAACCTCCATTTTTTGATATAAGCCACCCTTCACTTCAGTTACCAAAAATAAGATGGCAATAGATAAATTGGCTGATAACTCCTAGTTGCCTTAGATAAATCTCTTCTCCCTTGAGCTTGCTCTCCTATTGTTGTAGGTAGTAGCAACTCCCTTGCATGAGAGTAACCCAAATCCATGTCTCAATAGCAAGAAGGAGAGAAAGCAACAAAAGTCCCTACTTCTCACCATAAGAGCAATAGCCAAGCTTGTCTTCATAGCCTTGTTCCACTAAGAGCTTTGTTATACCACCTTAAGAGAAGCTTTGAGCTTCAAACCATGAGGGATTTACTACACTATATGAGAGGAAGCCTAGATCTTGTATATTGCATGAAAGAGTGAGAGCATAGCCAATCTACTAGGCAAGAAAGAGAGAGAAGAGAACCATTAAAACTCTGTTTTTTCAAGAAAAAGAGGGACTCTATTGAGAAAGAGAGAGTAGCCTCCTTGCCTCCAATAGTGAGGGACATGAAGAAGAAGAAGAAGCCCATGAGGTTGCTAGCATATCAGAGAGAGTAAAGTTTTCCACTTTCGGGGAGAGCAAAAGAATGGGTAGTAGAGAAAGCAACAAGGCTATACATGCTACGAGAAAGAGAGAGGGAGCTTTCTAAAAATAGAATTAGAAAGTACAAGAGAATTTTTGTAAATTGAGTAAGAAAGAGTTGCCAACAAGTCTTGTGTGGAAGAGAGAAAAGAGTTGTTCCATTATCAACTATGAAAAAGAGAGAAATAAAATCCTTGCCTTGCAAGGTGTGGGAAAGAAAGGCGAAGAAGGCTATTGTGAACCACTTGTGAGTAAGGAAGAAATTGCCACGCTAACCTTTGTTTATAAGAGGTATGCCACCTTAGCCTTATTAGTAACTTAAAAGAGAGATTTCACCTTGGCATTGTGTGAGAAGGAGAACTATAAATCAATGGTGATAAGGTCTACCAAGAAGAAGTAAAGCAAGGAAAGGTAAGAAGCTAATTGACTCCATCATAAGGGGAAGGGAACCTTTGTGAGGGAGCCCTACTGCATCTAAAGAGAGAGAGAGAGAGAGAGGCAAATATGCTACTCTAAACTGAGGAAAGGAGGAGAATTTGGCCAAGTAGTGGGTCTAACAAAGCACGGAGGAACAAGGGGAAGAGTGAAATGATGGCCTTTTAGATCTGAAGAGGAGGAAGCTAACCCTATACAGTTAACATAGTAAAGTAGAGAGTGAGAAGGAGAGCCTCAAGCTCACACATCATCAAAGAGGGAAAGCATGTGGTAAGAGGGTAGCTGCACAGCTCCTTGATGGTATTTCAGAGAAAGAAGAAGGCGGTCAACTCAAGGGTCATTCTAGAAATGAAAAGGAGTTGGCCAACACTTCAGTCCCACAGAGGTTGAGGGAGTGTGAAAAGGTAACGAACCATCTGCTCACCCAAGGGAGGGA
>NC_141091.1:26895838-26998338 GCF_041138505.1 Cibotium barometz
TTTTGACCTCTTAATGTTTGTCAGCATAGATTCAAGTGTTACATAATCCTCTTCCTCATTGCTTTTTTTTTTCTACCCTTACAGCAAATCTTTTTTGCTCTATAATGGTGGTCTCTCCCATGCTCTTTGGCTCTTCACCAACCCTCCTATATATGGTACATGAATCTTGTTTACTCTCCCCATTTGCAACATTCATGTGAGAAGAAGGTTTCAAATAGAAGCTTGGTAGACTTGTTCATGTTGTATTTCTACAAGCAATGCAAAACATTAGCTTACTCACAAATTTGTTGGATTATGGACTTATCGACTTTTAGACTTGTAGAATTCTGAGCTTACCAGCTTGTGAACTTGTCAACTTGTGGTTTTCAAAATGTCAAGCAAGTACAAGTAATAATAGTAGATTAGGGCAACATGAAGTGTCTAATGGATCACACAATAACTCACCTTGGTTTGGGAGATTTAGGTCTAGATTTATTCCATAATTATTAGTTGTAGCTCATGTGAAAGAGCTCAAGGCAAAAGGGATAGATAATTAGTAATAAGGTAGAATCAAAGCAATGCACATGAGAATTCCACTTTTAGGAGGGGTGATCTAAAATGTGTTTTTGAAAAATGACATCATCAAGTGGAGCTACATTTTTTGGAAAAAAACATAAATTAAACCCTGGTTTAAAATAATTTCTAAAAGTATCCTAAATGGAATGGTATAAGTGGCAATTCATAGTCTGTAGTGTGCAAATTAAAACATGGTTTGGGCTAACTTTGTAAAGAGTTGAAATATTGATATGTGTGTCCCATGTGTGTCTTTATAAGTAGAGTCCTAATCGTATGTCTAGATAAGTGAATGCATTTGAAATGACTCAAAGTAAGAAGCAAGAAGTAGTAGTTTAGGGTTAGGTGAAGCACCTAATGCATCATATGATACCTCCCCACCATGGTCCATGAGTCTAAGGTATAGCTCTATGATAGAAGGATTGGGTGTAGCTCATGTAAAAGGGATTAGATAATTGGTGATATGATAGAATGAAAGTAATCATTATGTGTAGATGGTAAAAACCCCACATTCAAAAGGTTGCATGGTCAACTAAAATCTATTTTAGGAAAACTAATATAACCAAGTAAAATTAGATATATTGTATAATCTAAATGCTAAATATTAAAGAATGGGACAAAATACTTTTTCTGGGTCCCCTAGTTGGATTAATACGTATGGCAGTAAAGCATAGAAAATTGCAATTCATAATTTTAAGTATGCAAGCCTAAACATTGTATGGGAGGACTTTGTTATGTATTTTGATGCCACCATAAGTGTCCTAAATGTGTATCCATATGATAAGAGCCCAATTAGTATGTCTAGTCAAATGAGCACATCTGGACGACTCAAAGTATTAACTTACAAAGAAAATTCCCATATAATCAAGTAAGTATAACCTACAATAATACCACTTTGTTGGGACCGAGAGGTGAAGTTTCTAATATATCATATGATACCTCACCATTGTCTAGGAGAGACAAAGTTCAAGCTTTGTTCTAGAAGGATCAAGTGTATCTCATGTTAAAGAGGCTTGATGGTTAGTAAGAGGATTGAATCAAAGCAATGTAGAAAGGTGAGAACTCCACTTTCAAGAGAGGGTTGCATGGTCACTTGAATTTTTTTGTAAAAAAAATAACATTACCAAGTCAAAATAGATATATGTTGGGAAAGTCACATACAAAACCAAGGTCAAATTTTTTCTCTAGATCATGGGAATGGGTTAGATCAGCAGGTAAAAAGTACATAATATTACAATTCTTATTTTTTAGTATTCAAAACATGGAATAGGATGACTCTAACATGGGTTTTAATGATAGGATGAGTGTTCCATATGTATGTCCTTATGAGGGTAGTCCTTCTAGTATATATGTGTCCATATGTATGTCTATATGAGGGTAGTCCTTCTAGTATATCTCAATAGGGAAGCCCATTTGGAATGGCTCAAAGTCAAATGCAATTTACACAGATAGTTTCCAAAAATTCCAAGCAACTACTAGCAAGAATAGTACCTAATTGCGGTCAGATGAAGTATCTAGTGCAACAAGTAATATTGCACTATGGTCTCAAAGATTGAGGTCTAGCTTCATGTAAGAAGGGACAAGAAATATAGCTCATGTTAAGGGGGTTAGACAATTTGCAATAGTATGAAATCAAAACAATGCAAAGATGGTGAAAACCCCACTTTCATGAGGAGTTCACGATCAAGTAAAAATTATTATTAAACAATTAATATCAATCGGTGGAAGTAGATAAATTGAACAAACTCTCAATCTTGTAAATGGATTACTATATGTTGTAACAACAAGCTCTAAAAGTTGTAGTTCAAACTTTTTGGTATATGTGGACCCAAAAATTGTTCGGGATGACCACAAGTCTTAATTGTGAAAAGTGTCTCGCATGTGTATCCATATGGGGCGAGATCTACCACTAATTATGAATAGGTAAACACATATGACTAAACACATATAAGTAGAAATTCAAGCTTTCTTTATAATTCACTTGTGCTTCTTAGTACACCCCTTGTGATGGAGATGCTCGAGAGATTCACTTAAAAATATTTTAGTCTACTATGTGGGTTCATCAACAAGAGGGGTTTTCAAAACCAAGATTTTGAGAAAATTTTACATATATATATTTTATAGAAGGGGGTTTTTAATGGCACTTTTAAAAAAGCCGTAAGTTTGTATAGAAAAAAGGAGTCATTTTATTAAATCAAAATTTACAAAAATGGGTTTTTTTAAATACCCCTTGAATGCACATTGTATGGAGGTTTTCTTAAAAGTCCACCCCCTGAGTGAAGTTGGTGGGGGGGGGAGTTGATGGAGGGGCTTAATTCAAACTCATATCGTGGCAGGTAGAGCTCCCAACCCTACCAGAAGGCTATTGACCCGAGCCCATCACCACCATTGTCAATCTGATATGAGCCATAATTTGTGAGGAATCTATTAAGAGGAAAGAAAGCATACCTTCATACACCACAAAAATATTTATAGGGAAGAAGCCAAAGATGTTTGTAGTGTCTATTAAAAAACAAAAATCCTTTTGGACCTATCAAAATGAATGCTAAAAGAAAGCAATACTTCGTAGTATTGAAATTTAAATAAATACTGAGATTTTCATTATAATATGTAATTATTCAACCTTGAAAAAAGAGGCAATATTGAATTCTATATGTAGGATTTTAAAATCTTGGTGTTGGGAGATTTTCACGATAATCGATTTTTCAATTGGAATGGATGTTTATAATATTATTTAATTAATCCAAGCTTTTGCTAGTCTTATTTATGCAAACTCAACAGCGGCTTTTGAGAGATCTCGAAGCTCCTCTGTCGTAATAAACAAATAAACAAATGACGTACTTATGTTGGGCGATAAATAAGTTTAGTAATCAGTAATTAAGACGAATGGATTTTTCTTGAAAAGGAAAAATTTAGTATAGAGTTTCCAGTACAAAATAAGAATTTTTTTTTTGGGGGCTAATACAGTGTGTTGTTCATAGAGTGTGTTGTATCTTGATGCTTTTGCAATCTAATGACACTCTATGCATCTTTCATTTGTGGGTCCTGGCGAAGATAGTTCAAAATCGCCATAACAAAGTTTTTGATCCGAAATGAGTCAGAATCGCATCTGAACACAACAAGAAAGATCCAAGTTGCTTGCCACACATTTGTCCATACATGATTCAATTTTCATGCCTCTTCAGTGCCGTTTGGACCACGGTTGGAAATTTTTGCCATTTGGCACG
Organism: Cibotium barometz; assembly: GCF_041138505.1. Classification (NCBI taxonomy): domain Eukaryota; kingdom Viridiplantae; phylum Streptophyta; class Polypodiopsida; order Cyatheales; family Cibotiaceae; genus Cibotium; species Cibotium barometz. Next base: position 26,899,618 of record NC_141091.1, read on the forward strand.
CTCGTGCATCTTTTTCGAGAACCCGGATTCGGACAGTTAGAAGTTGAGGATCCGGGGCCCCATTAGTGAACGGACCACATGGACTTGTGCTAGGGAAGTTTCTCTATGTCCACATCACTCCGTGCATGCACCATATGAGGCCTATTTAGGTAAGAAGCCTTCATGTTCTCATTATCAATGGGGCAGTGGTCGGTTGGAAAGGTGCTCAAAGGAATCACACCATATGAGGCCTATTTAGGTAAGAAGCCTTCATGTTCTCATTATCAAATATTTAGTTATGAGTGTTACATACATATACCAGATGCAAACAAAACTAAGCTTGCTGTCAAAAGCAAGAAATGTATCTTCCTTGGATACAATATAGAGTCAAAGGTAATCTGAGATGTGGTATTTGTGGAGCATCTACTTTCAGTGGAGGATAGGGATCCGTCCACTTAATCATCAAACTGAGAAATAATCCACCATGTGCCGGGCCCAAGCACTGAAAAAGTGAAGGAGGAGGAATTTTTGGATGATGAAGACTCTCAGAAATCACACCAACATGCTATTGCACAAAAAGAATAGCCACTTCCTACATGGGTAAGGCAACTCTTTGATGATCACAACCCCCCACCTAATGTTACATAAACTTAAGTAGATGGCTTATGCAAATCAAAGAAAGAAGGTATTCTAAACACATTGTCAATATGGCCTTGATGGTGGGCTGCGATGATAATGGATTTAGAAAAGGATTCCACAAATGTAGAAGAAGCTTTGGTAGATCCAAAGTGGAAGGTAGCAGTACAGTTAGAGTGTGACAACATCATCAAAAACAACACTTGGGCGCTGGTTGATCGGCCAACCAAAACGAAAGGTAATTGGCACCAAGTGGGTGCAAAAAGCTAAGTATAAATCCAATGGATTGGAGAAATACAAAGCTAGGCTAGTTACACAACAAGGTTTTTCACAGGTTGAAGGTTTTGATGTCACTGAAACCTTTGCCCCAATAGCTCGAATGACCACTATTCACATAGCACTTGCCTTGGCTGCTAATAAGAAGTGGCCAGTTTTTCAAATGAATGTAAAATCAATTTTTATGAATGGACATCTCAAGGAGGAGATATATGTCGCCCAGCTGCCAAGTTTTGAGCTGGTCGGGGACCTAAAAATAAGGTTTGCAGGTTGAAGAAGGATTTATATAAGTTGAAACAAGCCCCAAGGGCATGGTACCAACGAATAAATACTTTTTTTAAAAATATTGATCTTTCTAGAAGTGCATCTGATGTTAACTTGTATGTACTCAAAAAAGATTGGCAAATATGTGATAGTTGTTCTCTATGTGGACAACCTGAGTATCACAGGCAACCATGAAAACTTAATTCAGCAAAAACAAGAAAGGCTTGGATTTGAGTTTGAGATGACATACTTAGGGCCCTTGCATTATTGTTTGGGGATCGAGGTCTGGGCAAGAGTCTGACAAGATCTTCATTTCTCAGCAAAAGTATAAAACATAGATCTTAAAGGCATTTAGTATGGCAGACTACAAGCCAATAAGTACACCGATGGAGGTAAACTCAAGGCTTTCTTCTGGGGACACTTCACCTTTGCTTGACATCAAGATGTACATGAAGCTCATTGTGGAAGTTTGATTTTCTTGTACAATGCAGTTGGTGTGTTGAGCAGGTTCTCCACCAAACCAAGGGAAAGTCATTGGAATGCAGTAGTGCGTGTTCTCAGATACATCAAAGGTACCATTGAGTATGGACTTACATACATATCTATTTTTTACTAGCCATGTATTGTGAATTCCCTTTGCAAGTTTGTCACCTTAGCCTTCATATTTTCTTTAGTTTGACACTTAATGATGTAAACTAATTTTTTGCTCTTTGTATCCCTTCAAGGGTGAATGCCTTATGGAAGGTTTCTCCGTGCTTTCAAACATGGTGATTTGCAATAGCTTCTCCATATAGTATTGATTTCTCATTAGTGGATTGGTTAGAATATTCTTTTGTTTTTGTATTAAAGAGTTGAATGTGATGATATATTAATATTGGTGTTATGTTTTTAAAAAGCTAGCCACTTATTATTTTATTCTTCTGTATTAACTTTCTAATAGAAGCCTTGAACTAGACAAGGCAAGAAGTCACTCTTTTAAGAGGAATTAGAGTGTCCAAAAAAATATCTTGTGCACCTTGAAAGAGCTCAACAAGAAAGCAAGAGGTCTTCTAAAAAATATTACTCCAATCGATGGAGATGAACTAGAAGAGTTTGTTCTTCCTGGACAAGAAAGTAAAGCAACGCCCTATAAAGTGATTTGTGGGGATGTAAATAATCTTGAGAATATCATTCCAAAGAAAGACTATAATCTTGTTATTTGTTGTTGACATTACTTAGGGTTTGAATATGAGTGCTTCTACAAATGATAAGAAAGCATATACCTATCAAGAAATTCAAAAGATGTTGTAGAAAGATTTGTGGTCTTCCATAGCACTAGCCAAGCTGTATCAGTAATTGCATCTCTAACAAAAGAAACACATGGTGTGGAGTCTCTTGTTTGGTATAATTTCAAGAACTCATTTTTTAGTTTCTCTTTATTAATATTCAAACACTTTAGCTCTATCTTTTATTGTAGGGTCAAAACAAATATAGAACATATTCTTGGTTGTGGTTTCAAAAGTTCCTTTGAAATAATCATGGTCGATAGGAATGACATTGAAAAAAGACGTGTTAAGGCACATGTCAATGAGCTGGATGCTCCAATGTGCTTTCTTTTTTGGCGATAACTAGGAAATCGAGGCACATGAATGAGTCCAAAGCCTTCTGAATCCCTACCATAAGCCTAATCGCTTAATCAATTGCTTGATTGAACTTTTTTCTTCTCCAGATGATTGGATACTTGACTTATTTTTTGGAACTGGTATTGTTATATGTACATCATGTGTGCTATGTTATATACACATTATGTGTGCATATACTAGGAGGCTAACCCACATTAGGCTTGTGAGCATGGGAGCATGGGAACAAGCTCTAGTGGAGCATAGGTTAGGACTAACCTTAAGGGTTAAGGTTAGGGTCACGCATCCAAGAGTCACACATAGGAAATGGAGAGTCAAGAGTCACTTGAGGGCCCTCCTATATAATAGGGGTATGGGGCTTTTCATCTTCCGGAAAACCTTTGGCTTTCCGTTTTCCCGAAACCTTTTGGCTTTCCAAATTCCGGAAAAACTTTTGACCTTCCGTATTCCGGAAACATTTGACCTTTCACATTCCGATTTTTTTTTTGTCTTTTCATTTTCCCAAAACTTTTGGCTTTCTGTATTCCGGGAAAACCATTGGAATTTCGAAATTTTTTGACCGTTTGTATTCTAAATGCGTTCGGGGTAATTTAAAAATTTTAAAAAATTCCTGAAAATTAGTGAAAAATTAGACAAAGATTATTTTAAATTTCAAGAAAATGTGGGGTTAGTGTTTGGCATGTGGTGTGTCTATTCAGGCACCCGTGACCATTCAAATTCCTTTAAAAATATTTTTTTGATAGAAAATTAAAAAATCCATTAAAATTAAAAATTTTAATTGGATTTGAGAATTGTCGGGCGGAATTAGAAATTTCATGAACGATGGGATTCTCAGGAAAAATTAGGAATATTTTAGATATTATTTTTAAAAATCCTAAAAATTGGTATTTTTAAAATATCAATGGTATTTTGGCAAATTAAATTGCTAAAAATTTTCTGAAAAAATATAGGTTTGGAATGCCATAAGATAAGTTTGGTGGAATTCAAAATTATCATATTTTGAGGCCCTATAAAATTAGAAAAAATTACGAAAAAATCATGATAATTTTTTTTCTCGAGAATTTAATATTTTCGATGGTTATTTAATGTTTACGTTTTCTCGTGTTGACATTAGATAGATGCGATTAATTCGCATATTTTTAATATAATTATATCTCGTATTAGTGGATATTTATGTTTGGATTAATTCTAAACGATGTATTCATGATTTTTTACTATTTTTTAGCCATTCTTTTTGGACATGTTCCTTAATTTCTTTTGATGGCTATAATTTACGTTCAAAGTGTGTTTCACCTTTGACACTTTTCCATGATAATTTATTTTGCACTTATTTAAGTGTGGTTTGTGCTTAATTTCTTAAGCCTCTATCATAGGTTAGTTGATCGGTTTGTTTTGGTGGATTTTTTTTGGGATATTTTTCAAGTTTTATATGGACTCATCAGGTTCTGCCTAGATCACTTATGTCTAGGGTTTTCTTATTGAGTGCTACACACATGTGTTTCACTTTCTTACTTTGGAGTTTTATTTGAACAACACAATGTTCATATACTCTAGATTGATGAGTTGGCTACCAATTTTAATGCTTCTTTTGGCATGATTTATGTCCATTAGATGGTATGCATTGATTTTTATGATCAAGTATGGTTTTTATGGATTTAAGAAGCTTCTATGCTTTTATCCATGGTTTTATAAGGATCTTTTGATCTTTTGAATAATTACATGTGCTTTGAAGGTAGCATTTGCCTTCATTTTTTGCATGTAATTTTGGAGTATATTTTTTACTCTTATACATATTCCAACTCGAATACCTAGTTGCTTATATATCTAGGTGAGTTATTTTTCTACCCTAACTTTATTGTGTTTTGGGTAGTTATCATTAGAAAGGCACCAATAATTCAAATTCTTTTCTAATGATGTACTCATAAGGAATTATTCCTTGATGTAGTCTCAAGTATATAGAGACAGGTTTAGTATCTGAAAGTCTGGATAAGGCCATCTTATTCCTTTAATACAGGATTTTATTCATATTTTCCTAGACGGCATACTAGGGAGTTTCAAATTGTTAAGGTATGTATGGGTGGTATCATGGTGGTATGGGACGCTAGGGATCCCTCACATATATTATCTTATGGGATAATTTGGGCTCAAGATTGTTGCTTTGCTTACATCACTTAGCATGTTGACCTCAACATTCATAGACAATCTTATTTTCTAAATTCACTAGAAGTTATAGTGTGGGCATTCTCTAGATAAATTTCTTTTATCTATAGCCTGCACGTTTTGATGAGGGTAATCTCGTCGGCATTTTCACTTGTTGAAATCTCTTTCTTTAGAGTTCAAACAAGTTTATCTTGTTGTGTTCGGATAAGAAAATTTGGATTCTTCCTTTGTTTTGGCATTTCTTTCTCTAGTTCCGTACTTTAGGTGATTTACACAATCAGCCTGATAGGTTTACGGATGGACATATGTAACTCATCAAGACGTTGATGATTCTCTATGTTGATATGGGCAACTCGAGACGTCGATTATTCCATATGCAGATGTGGATATGTCGAGGTGCCGATGAATCCCTGGTTTCTGCTGTTATAATGCCATGTTTTCTTACTTTATTTCGAATGGTTTACAACGAGGAAGTTACTTTGAATGTGAATTGCTCTGATCATCCGCAGTCTGATGGGCAAACAGAGCGTATGAATCAGATTAAAGTGTATATGCTTCATACATATGTCTCTAGAAAATCATCATATTGGGAAATATTCCAATGATGGAATTTGCCTATAACAGTTTTTAATATACGGCTATTGGTTTTAGTCCGTGCATACTTATGTATGAGGGCACCTATTGATGTCGGTCTTAAGGACATCGAGCTTGATGCATTGAGGGATTTCTTGCGAGATATGCAAGAAATGCTGACCGAAGCTCGGGATTCTATCAGGAGTGCTCATAATAGGGCACAGTTTCATGCTGATAGGGGACGCTCATCTTAGTCTTTTAAACCAGGAGCGTTGGTTTATTTTAATGTTCCTAAAGATTCTCAGACTTTGTCAATTGAAAAATGCTTGAATTTATCTCCTAGATATTGTGGTCCATTTCGAGTTATACATCGGATTGGCACGGTTGCGTATGAACTAAAACTACCTCCAATTGTTAGAGTTTATCCAGTCTTTCATATCGATAGATTGAAAGGGAAATTGGGAGGTGAGGATAACATAGTTACTCCTCAAGAACTCGTTGAAGTCGAAAATTTATCCTATGTTCCACATGAACCTGATAAGGTACTTGAATTTAGGGAAAGGAAACTTTCTAGTTGACTAATCCCTGAGGTTAAAATTAGGTGGAAAGATAGGGAAATTGAGGATTCGACTTGGGAGTTGGTTGAGATTGTTCAGCACAGTTCTCCTTCTTTTCATTGCAAGAGTGCAATGTTTTGAGAGAGGGGAAGTATGTTAAATGTACATCATGTGTGCTATGTTATATACACATTATGTGTGCATATACTAGGAGGCTAACCCACATTAGGCTTGTGAGCATGGGAGCATGGGAACAAGCTCTAGTGAAGCATGGGTTAGGACTAACCTTAAGGGTTAAGGTTAGAGTCAGGCATCCAAGGGTCACACATGGGAAATGGAGAGTCAAGAGTCACTTGAGGGCCCTTCTATATAATAGGGGTATGGGGCACACTCAAGGGGGCTTGGAGGTTTGGGCTCCATGAGGCCAAGGCTATGTTATGCTCTCTTGTGTAGAGGTTCATATCTACTCTTCTACCATTTCACACTTTAGCTACATGCTATTGGATTGGAGTTATACCTCTTGATGGTATGGGACATCAAGGTAGAGGTATGATGTATTTCATTATTATTCATGTGTGCATCCCTTGGGCTCGAGGGTGGTTGGGTGGTTCATATCTACTCTTCTACCATTTCACACTTTAGCTACATGCTATTGGATTGGAGTTATACCTCTTGATGGTATGGGACATCAAGGTAGAGGTATGATGTATTTCATTATTATTCATGTGTGCATCCCTTGGGTGGTTGAGTTTATGCCTGATTTATGCATGTTTATGCATAACAATTTTCTAGAGAGATCTTAGGGTTTTAATAGGTATGCACTTATTCTTAATGGAAAAAATCATATTTTGTCATATACTTACTTATTATTGATTGTGTGTTAGTTCTTATATACTTTTTTTAAAACTACATGTACAATTGTGACATGTGCTATTAAGAGAGAGAAACTGCATTGCGGTTGAAAAGGATGAGATCCAAGCAGCCTTTATTCCTATATGTGTGAAGGGTGCCATGAAACTATGAGATAAAGATCAAGAGGTGGGAGTAGTCTCCATTGATGCTAACAAGATGTTTCAATCAACGTCAAAAGAACCTATGCCTTCCTCTTTGATGAGCCTGGGGAATTAGCATCTTCACTAGAAAAATGAGAATCCTATTTAAATGCTTCTTGGTCCCCAAGAAGTAGAAAACATTGACCAATCCAACAAAGAAGAGGAGGATCAAAAAGATCCAGATCAACCTCTAGATGTTTAGATTTTTGAGTCTACTGCTTTACTTAATTTAGTTTATTAAATTACTATAAATACTTTAGTTTATTAGACTACATAATTTAGTTTATTAAACTACTTTACATACTTTAGTTTATTGCTAAGGAAACCTTTAGGAAGTATTATATCATCTTTGTAGGAAGAACTTTTATTTCATATTATTTTTATTGGATTTTTTATTTGGATCTAGTAATAAACTCAAGGATGTTTGTATTATGGAGCTTATGATGTTATCTATTCCAATATTTTTTGAGTCCGTGAATACTTGTCAAATAATGTGCATATTTATATATAGTGGTAAAATTTATTCCAATAAAGTTCATTAAAAAAAGTCTATTTCATTCATGAAATCTATAAATAAAGATTGATATTTCTTTAAGTTGTGTGGACTTCTTCTATGCCATTAGAAAGTCAAGTTGTCTTTATGTCAAACAACATCAGTTTATAAATCTATGGAGGTCACATGTGTTCTAAATCTTGAAAAAGTGTCAAAATTCATGTAGTTTTTAAATACGCACATGGAATTCTAGATGTGCTTTTAAAAAAAGTGTGTTTTTAAGCCATTATTGAGCTTTCACGGATTTTGTAATGGAATCTTTTAAGGTAACCATCGTTGGTTACCTATTTTGACCATAATACAAGTGTGTGTGTGTATATATATATATATATACATATATTTATATACACTTTTCAAGTTAGTATTTTTAGTCATAAACATTAAATAGGAGTATGGGAAATTAATTAAAATGAGAATCTCTTATCCAAGAGTTAATAATTACTAGATTCTTGGAAAAATAAATTAACCAAGGACTCTTGGACAAAGGGTTTATCGAAAAAAGTAGAGAAGATGGGATAAAGCATTTATCCAATGTAAAAAGGCTTAGAGTAGGTAGAAGGGGTATAATTATTTAGTTTCCGCCAAAAGCAAATGGGAGTTGGGGAGAAAGAAAATTCATTACAAAAAATTAAAATTTTTGGCAAGATAAGGTTCTCCGGATTTCTATAATTTAGGGCCTACTTTTATTATTATTATTATCAATTTTAGATAATTTTTGCATAAATTGACAACTTAATTTAATAAAATATTAATCAAGGTATAAAGGGCTTACCTCTTTGCAAGTACTTGAAGTAATTTGCCCCTTCAATCATCCTAGAAATATGTGATGAAAAAAAGTATCCCTTCAGGATGTCTTTAGTCTAGTGTGGAGACCATTACGTTGGTACTTGGGTCCTTGAAATTGATGTTGATCTCCACTAGCTTCTTCTTGTCCAATGTGCATCTTGTCCACTAGTTAATAGCTTGAATTGATGTAGACAAGTACTCCCTTTACCAAGGTATCAAGCTTGATGGGACCAACTAATTGGTTCTTCTGACCAAGTGGTCCTAAGTACCCTATTGTTCACGCGGTGTCTTCCTGGCGATGGCAAGACTATAGTCTGGGATCACAGACTAGTCAGGCAATGCCGCAGGAGGAGTTTGGTCCTTCCACAAAGAAGCGGGGTCAGTGTTAACCTATGGCGAACATTGAGACGTATTACTTTTTACGTCATATAATTATTTTACGTATTCTGAGTCATGGGCCGGGCTTGTCGGCACCACATGTAAAGGGTAAGGGGATTGGGTGATCGCCGATGAGAGGTGCACCTCGAATTTCATGAGGATAAGGGTTAGGATTGGTCGGTCATGTGTATGTGTGAACGGCCAGGTCACATATAAAAGTCAAATGTAACCTAAAACCTCTCATTCTCTGAGTGTTGAATACAAGGAGTGCTCTTGCTTCATCTTCTCCATCTCCTTCTCTAGTGTGTGTGTGAGAGAGAGAGAGAGAGAGAGAGAGAGAGAGAGAGAGAGAGAGAGAGAGAGAGAGAGAGTGTAGCAATCGAGCATTGCATGGTGGCATGGCGGTAGAGCGGCGACGGCGGCTCCTTCTTCATCGTCCCGACGCGAGAATCCTTCACGACGGCGGTCTGAGAGGTGAGTGACATACCATTGCTCTCTGTTTTGAGCTTGCTGGTTTCCTGGTTGTGTGCTAGTCTTCATCCGACACGTGCGGCAAGAGCGCACATTTTTGGTGCCGTTACCGGGGAATTGCCTTGCACCAAGCTCCAAATGTAGCTTGGGCTGCTGTTTGGAAGTCTGTTTTATCCTACAAGAAAGGCAAAGAGAGGCGTGTTTGTGTGTATGCTACTGTGTGCAGGTTTGTGGAGCTGTGTATGTGTTTTCCTACTGTTCTTCAGTCATTTTCCAGTTCTATTTTCTTCATTTTCTGCACATTTCAGTTCTGTGTGTTAGTTGTTAGTGTGTGCGTGCGCGCATGTAGACAGAGGGTAGAAGAGTTGCTGTGCGCTGTGCTACTGTGTTGGCAGCCGCAGAGGGTGTCGTGGCGGTAAGCGGCCAGCCCTAGGTGCACATGAGCTAAAACATTATCCTTAAGATTTTTTTTTTAAAAATATTTTTAAGTAAAAATAAAAAAATAAAAAATAAAAAATTAAATCAATCCAACCCGCGTGGAAAGAAACTTTTTATTGAAAAAAAAATGAAAAAGAAAAATCCCCCAATCAACCTCGGTCTCGGTCTTTTGATATATATATATATATATATATATATATATATATATATATATATATATATATATATATATATAGGAGAGTGAGCCTCCATAGCTTTCTCTCAAGTGAAAGCTTAAGGGGAGTGCAGCTCTATATATAGTCTACCCCCCCAAGGAGTGGAGTGGGCATGTGGGACAAAGCCTTCACCTTTCCCCCATAGGCACCCTTGGACTTTCTAATTTAAGCCTCACACCTAGGCACAAATAGAGTGTTCTGAGGGCCACGGGAGCTCCGGATAGGCGAACACCATGCTGTAAAGCACACTAGGACCCCTTGAATGATATGCTCGTCTTGAGCTATCACATGCCTTAGTCCAATTTCGACCATAAGTAAGCGGGTAAAAACGGGTTGAAAACAAGACAAACAAGTAAAAACAGGGTGCGAAACACCTGAGAAACCACTTGTGTGGGCTTCAAGGGTAGTTAACCAATGCTCGTAGGATACCCACGTCACATGCATCTACGCTCTGGTCGAGTGCTAGAGTCTGAGCAACTAGAAAGCGTTTCAGTTTACGCAGGCTCACACCATCCCTCCACGTTAGCATCTTGGCCTTCAGTTGGAACCCAAGGAAGTGCAACCCAAGATCCACGAATAGCGGCTAGTGACTTGTCCTCCTGTGACTCTAAAGTCATGGAAGAACATCCTACCTAGAACTCTGAGGAAGCAAGCTAAAACGTGCCAGTTTGGGCCCCACAACCCAGATCTAGCATGTTTAGTCGTCTAATAGAGACTTTTAGTAGAGCTACATGCTTTGAACCTGAAACAAGTGAAGTAAACAAAGGAGGTGGGGAAGTAGATTTGCCATTCACATCTCATGTAGACCCTGCCCTCCCAAAGAGAGTCCATGTGGATATTCTACCCACTTCATGTAATGAAGGCCCTACTAAGCTACCACCTTCTGACCCTCTTCCTAAAGTAGAGGCCCCTAGAAGTCAAACTACAAGAAGTGACATTGCGTCCACTTCGAGAGAACCTTTTGGCATGCCAAGTTTAGATGTGATATTTCTCAATGAAAATTGGAAATATGACCTACACACAGAGACTCTGACTGACCTATACACGGGTTACACATACCATGTAGGTTGGTTAGAAGTCATATGATCTACATCTAGTGCCACCAATCTAGATGAACAACAACAAATGATATGTGAAGTTATCCATAGAATTATCCAATTCGAGAGGCAGAATAGGGGAGTGAACCTAGTTTAAACTGGCCCTATGAGATTTTTGGATACGGGCAAGGCTAAACAACCAACCCTGTTGCAATTGGAGACTCCCTTCGCGAGTCCCGTAGATCCTTCGTATGTTGTTTTGCCTGGAGTCTCAATGCAGGTTGAGCCCATGAACAGTAACTTTAGCTTTCCAACTTTGGCTCAACTTTCCATTAGGGAATCCACAATGCCTACTCCAATGATGAGCATGACGGAAAGTGCACTCGTCACCACTGTAGTTAGTACAACACCGCTACCTAGTGGTACAGTACCTACAAAAGTGCGTACCAGTGCATATCGACCATATGTACCTCATGCTCATGTAGCTCCTATGCCTCTTGTTATGCCAATGGCATATGATCCATGAATGCCTTATTAGAACCCTTATCCAAGAGGAGCTATGTCTAGTCACATATCATATCCTGCGTCAGTTGCATATGATCCATGAATGCCTTATTAGAACCCTTATCCAAGAGGAGCTATGTCTAGTCACATATCATATCCTGCGTCAGTTGCATACATACCAAGACAAATGCCAACTCCTGTCAACCAGGCCATCCCAGAAGTGCCTCCACCAGCTATGCTTGCTCACTTAGGTGATCTAGTAGCGTTTGCTCAAACGATCGAACGATCTATTACAGAAAACATGCGTGGCATACCTGAGAGAGAGCCTAGAAGCAAGGCGATACAAGTTGCCAAGCTCACTCAGAACTTCAGTGGTAACGAAGATGTTAGGAAGCACATTGAAGTTTTTGAACATGTGTGTGATTCCTTGGAAGAGCACAATGAGCTACATAAGTGTAAAGCCTTAGGCTTAACCTTGAGTGGAAAAGCCAGAGATTGGTATCGAACTTAGGTTGAAGAGCATACTCACTATCCCACTCTCAAGAGATTGTTCTTGAAAGAATACATACGTGAGGGTGTGCTTTGGGGTGTAGCACCTCAACTCCAAAAAGCTGAACGCGAGGAAGGAGAGTCAGTGAGAGACTTTATTAGTCGACTAAAGCATCTAAATTCTCGCTGTACTCCCGATGAGTGCTTCAATAACAACCAACTTCTTGATAGATTCATCCGAGGATTACGCCACGAGGATATATACAATGGCCTAGTCACATTAGAGGTCTTGCGACGTGGGAAGCAGTCCCTACCAATGCAATCCAGTTATTAGAAGACAACTTGATGATTGCAGGTAAAAAGGTGTCTTCAGAGACAAAGTCTGTTAGTTCGCAAGTATCTGGGCACGAGTCAATGACTGTAAAACCTATTGCCAAGGAGTCCAAGATATCCGAAATGTCTATAGCTAACCTTACTAAGGCTCTCCCCCAAGAATACTTTAGGGGTAATCGAGCTCCTCAAAATAGCCATATGTACCCAAGAAGAGAGCAACAATGGTGTTCGGTTTGCTTAGGACCACATAGCACGAGTGAATGTCCCACATTCAGAGTTAAATTCAATGGGACTTGCAATACATGTAAGTATGGCCATCAATCTAAGGATTGCCTAGTACTTAAGCGTATGTTAGCAAATTAGGCACCACTAGCTTGGTCAAACACACCTCAAGTACCCGCATTGATGCCTACACCACCTGTCGAGCAACCGTCACAACATATAGTTCCAAGGAACCCAAATTTAGTCCAATCTATGCCGTTACCACCGCCAGTGCTAGGACCACAACCTCCGCATCTGAGGGTTACCCCTATAATCCAGATGGGTTGTGAGTCACATAGTGCATGTGGGGATTATGAGTGAAGAGGATATAGACCCCACTATTCCATATGAGATTGATACGTTTGAAATGACTCCCTAGTACTACATGGAGGATCATTTCGGGCAAGTCAAGCCTGTATATCAAGTGGCTGCTCTCGTCCCACAAGAGGGCAAAACCTTAATACCTTTGCTAGGAGACCACCTCTTTAATGCTACGATTGTGGTGGACCGCATCGTGTACCGGAGTGCCCTAATAGGCTACAGAAGATCGCTACTCAAATGCAACCAAATCAAGGGAGCAAGTCGGGAATGCCGGTACTTACATGTAATCATTGTGGCATAGATCATTTGATTGCTTAATGTCCACATAATCCAAGTGCAACCAAGATTACGCCATTGAATTTGGTTGAGGTCACCAATGAGGCACTAGGAACTACACCTGTGGTACCCGCAAATGTAGTCATACGGTCAATGCTTCAAAATCAAAACTACATTCTTGAAGAGAGGGATACTGCATCAATTGCTCGAGCAAAGAAAAAGAAAATGCGATGGAAGAGATCGCTTAATGCCACAAGCTCCAAACCTAGTTCAAAGACTAATATAGGGACAGGAGATGATCCTGTGTATATGAATGATCCTGAAGATGATTTTGATTCAATAGAAACCATGGAGACCAAAGCCACTACTTTAAGGGAGGCAACCACTCGGGAGCGCAACGAGGGAGAATCAAGCAAAGACATAAATCAGGGGAAACAAAAGGAAACTCCTCCTGCCCCACAACCAAGTCAGCTAATGCCCTCTCGGCTACCCAGACTGAGACTGAGACTCTCAAAGACAAGCCACGTGGGCCAAAAACCCTCAAGAAAAAGATTGGGACTTACCCAAACCCAGTAGAGGAGATTGAACGAGTGCAACACTTAAGGGGTTTGGTGGAAGAGACACAAAGAGAACTGGAGCTAGAACCTAGAAAAATAAAGATCCCAGACACAGTGTTTCCTACACAAGTTCAGCCTCACAGGAGCCATAAACCGTTAGCTATACCTAGTATCATTCGGGAAGAAAGTGAGGATAGGACATCAGGAAGTGGGCAGACACCCTTCTTGTTTAAAAGAATGTTTAGTGAGGGAATGCCTGACCCATCGAAGATGAAGTGATTCCATCTTCACCAGTCCCTAGTCAAGGGCCGATATCTCAAAAAGTATCGTTGAATGTGTCCAAACTAACGGATTTCATGTCCTCTCAAATCAGAACCACGATCATATCCAAGTTATACGGAGATCCTGAGCTATTCTTAGCTCTTCGGGCATTTCTCAATGGAGAACTGAAGGTGGGGTTACCACAATTTGCAGATATGGATAGACCTGACACGCTTCAAGATGTGGAGGAACATTTGGATCTATAGCCCAACCTAGATGAAGACTTGGTCATTGAAATATCTGTTAACAAGTTGGGACAGTACTTTGAAGGTGACGAATCTAATGCAACCCTCCCCATTACTACCAAGGGATTAACTCTAAAGGGAATCCTTGATGGTGGTGTTGGAGTGAGCATTGTGACTAAAAACTACTGGGAATCTATGGGAAGACCTCACCTAGAAGTCCCAAACATAATGGTTAAGATGGCAAATGGAACTATAGCTAAACCTATTGGAATGCTAAGGGACCTTAAGATCAAGGTTCTGGGATACAAGGTAAGGCATACCTTCATTGTAATGGATTTCTCTGAGCATCCTATGTCATATCAAATGATCTTAGGATGTCCTTTCATGAGGGAAGCACAAATGGTGCATGACTTGTCGAAAAACCATGTCTACTTACAATTCTAGGACTCTGTCATTCGAGTTGATCTTGAGAATGGTCGCGTGCATCCTTTAGGAAGCAAGGTTATCATTGATAATTGATCGGATACCACTATTCACTCAGCCCCATTAAAGTATTGCTATACATGCAAAAAAGAGACCGATGATGGGAGGAAGATTCTCCTTATATGGATGTCCTATCGGGCATGACTGAGTCAGATAATGTAGATTGGGTACACCTAGTGGCAACCATAGACACATGGGGAAATAGAGGCACAAGTTGGGTAACACCTGTGAGGGGCAAGATATGCCACCATTAGTGCCAGTAAACATGATAGGTGTTATGCACTTGACTTCTGATGGCAAGAAAGTGGCAAACTCCCTTGACACTAAAAGTAGCGAAGACTCTGACCAATGTGACTCCGAGTCTGAATCTCAAGAAGAAACTGACTCTGAGCCTGATAGGGGGTATGAATTGAATATTCACCCAAGTGTGGAAGCCACGTGCTCAAGGCCTAGGACAGTAACCTCTTGCAGTTCATCCGAGAGTGAGGGGGACACAACTGAAGATCAATCAAGTGAGTCTAAATTTGATATAAACAAAAATCCGAAACTAGGTAAGAAGAAGATGAGACATAAGCGACAACGCTATCGAGCTAACGTACGAGCTAGAATAAAAAAAGAGAGATCCACTACAGAATGGCTTAGTTATGTACGAGCATATGATGCCGCTCATCGAAAGTTAGTGGATAATTGGGGAGAATACCTCCAAAGTGTCATGTGGTGTAGTCCGCAACCTCATGACATCGCCCAATTAGAAATCGAATAGAAGCCAAAACTAAATCGTACTGAGAGAAGGCGTCAAAACCGAGAGTTAACTCAGCAACAAAAGGAAGCGGAATTTAAAGAAAAAAGCATGGCACAACAAGAAATGGTAGACTTACACCCCGCACCCAAACATTTCAAATCTTTTACCATGGGGGAACGTAAAGTCATCTACACAAAAGCCCAATGAACGCCTACCAATGGGAGTAGTGGTGTATACGATGGCCTGACGGTAGTTAAGGAGATAGAAGTAGCAGATCCAGGTGAGGAGTCTAAACCAGTTTTTATTGCTCAAGACGGAAGAAGCTACACTTAAGATGCTTCTTAAAGAATTCAAGGACATATTTGCTTGGACATACCATGATATGAAGGGTGTTCCACCCTCTCTGGTGCAATACACAATTCCAATGATTAGCACTGCTAAACTAGTCCAGCAATGTCCCTAACCACAAATGAATCCTAAGTATGCAAAGATTGTACAAGAGGAAATTGAAAAGCTTATAAAACGTGGATTCATATACCCTATTGAGCACTCAGAATGGGTTTCTCCGATAGTCATTGTACCAAAGAAGAATGGGAAACTCAGAGTGTCCATTGATCTCAAAAAGGTTAATGCAGCCACCAGAAGAGCAGAAGAGATCATTACCCCTTGCCGTATTCGGAACATGTGCTTGAAAGAGTTGCAGCAGGCAAGGAGGCTTATAGCTTTTTAGACGGGTACTCTGGTTATAATCAGATCACGATTGCAGTAGAGGACCAAGCTAAAACAGCTTTTATAATGGAGTTTGGAGTGTTTGCCTTTCGCGTCATGGCCTTTGGCTTAACCAATGCACCTACAACATTCCAACGATTAATAAACACAGTCTTTAAGAAATATCTAAGGGACTTTTGTGATGCCTTATTAGATGATCTTTGTGTTCATTCCTCTTGGGACGAGCACTTGATGTGTTTATAAAAAGTATTTGAAAGGTGTAGATTATATCGCATCTCATTGAATCCTTTCAAATGCCAATTCTGGGTTAAAGACGGAGTTATTCTAGGGCATATAGTGTCCAAAAATGGGATTTCCACCGACGAAAGTAAAATCAAGGTCATTCTGGAATTGCCCCCACCCACCAACTATAAGGGAGTCCCCAGCGCTTTATGGGCCATGTTGGTTATTATTGAAGGTTTATTTTATTCTTCGCTGGGATAGCTCGACCATTGTACAAGCTTCTCATCGAGTTTATTTGTACCGAAGATTGTGACCGTGCATATGAGTTATTAAAGAAGGCCCTGGCAAGTGCTCCAATCTTGCGAATGTTTAATTGGGATTTAATCTTCCATGTGCATATTGATGCATCAAACTTTTTTATATTGGGTGTGTACTAACTCAACCTGGAGAACATAAACTAGACTACCCCATTAGCTTTGCCAGTCGCCAGTTGAACGATGTTGAAATGAACTACACCACTATGAAGCGAGAAGGGTTGGCAATGATATATGCAGTAAAGAAATTTCGTTATTACCTTCTTGCCACCAAGTTTGTTTTCTATGTGGATCATCAAGCATTGTTGTATCTGGTGAACAAACCATGCTCCACAGGAAGAATCACACGATGGTTGTTGATTCTTCTTGAGTTTGATTTCACTATTGTTGTCAGACCTGGCAAAAAACATGTGATGGGGCTGATCATTTGTCTTGCATACCTAATGGTGAAGCTCCTATGGGAGTTGATGTGATGACTTACCTGACACTTCCTTGTCATGGTGGAGACAATGCCTGAATGGATTGAGAAGATTGTTAACTTCTTGGTTAATGGTTTTCCACCCAAAGAGCTTCGTAAAGATCTAGCTTAAAAGCCGATCAAGGAATGTGAACCTATTGCCTAATGGCCGGGACACTTCAAAAAAGAGGAAAGGATGACGTTCTTAGGCGTTGTGCCCGAGAGGATGAGTATCTATATATTTTGCGAAAGGCACATATGGGCGTAGTCGGTGGTCACTTTTTAGGAGACTTAACTGCGCGAAAGATATTGCAATCAGGGTATTGGTGGCTCACCATGTTCCAAGATGCATCACTTTTTGTGAAGGGTTGTGATGAATGCCAACGCTACAAGAAACCCCAGCGGAAAGATCAGATGCCCCTACATCCAATTAAAGTAAACCAATCGTTTGAAAAGTGGGCTTTAGACTTTGTAGCTCCAATCAGCCCAGTGGCCCGTAACACACAATCTCGCTATATTATTGTGGCTACCACTGACTATGTGACCAAATGGGCTGAAGCAGAAGCAACATGTAAGGCAAATGCGAGGACAACAACCAAGTTTCTCTTTGAAAATATAATCACACGCTTCAGCCCATTTGGTCACATAGTCAGTGGCCTAGTGGGGTCACTGACTATGTGACCAAATGGGCTGAAGCGAAAGTGACACGTAAGGCAGATACGAGGACAACAACCAAGTTCCTCTTTGAAAATATAATCACATGCTTCGGTTGTCCTTTTGAACTTGTGAGCAGCAATGGTATGCATTTTATAAATGAAGTGATTAAGGAGCTCACAACAAATTTCATGATATCCTTATTATAAATCTACTCCTTATTATCCACAAGCGAATTGCCAAGCCGAGAGTACCAACAAGACCTTAATCTCTATTCTGACAAAGACAGTTGAGGCTCATCGCATGGATTGGGATCTAAAGCTTACGTCAACTTTATGGGCCTATCGTACTACGTACAAAGTGGCTATTAATTGCACACCATTCAAGATGGTATATGGCCAAGAAGCAGTCATGTCATGGGAATTTGTCATTCGTAGTCTTGGTGTTGCTACTCAAGAGGGCTGGGATGGTAATCCCTTAGTAGAGCGTTTGTATATCCTTGAACGGTTTGACGAAGAAAGACAATTGGCGGTGTACAATGCCCTTGTAGAGAAGGATAAAAGGAAGAAATGGTTTGATCGCCACCTGAAAAACAAGGACATCAAAGTTGGGGATAAAGTCCTAATTTATGGAGTGCGTAACGAAAAGAAGAAGCTAAAATATGCTGGTAAGGGACCGTACAGAGTATGTGAAATTACCCCGCAAGGTATCATCCGAGTGGAGACTCCCGACGGAGTTAAAACCATTGGATTCCTCAATGGGAGTAAATTCAAAAGATACTATGAGCCCCTAAGCCAAGAGGAATTACATGCAATCCATCAGAAGAAGGCAGCTAAAGAATAGGCTGAGCTTAAGAAGATACAAGCGAGAGTTGAAGCTAAAGAACCTCAGTAGCGTGTTAGGCGCCAATGAGAGGCCAACTTGGGGATTATGCAAGCATTTTTCGAGGAGGCAAAGGAGGATTCACTAGAATCTAACCCGCCTCTACGATACCCAATTGAGCTACAGAGTCCTTATTGGCGGGAAGGTGCTATATAATGCATTATTGTGGATACGGGAGCTCAACACAATTTGCTGTCATATGGAGTGTGGTGTCAACTTGGAAAACCACCCTTATCCAAGAGTACCATCCAAGTTAAGGGTATCAATAAGAAGAAAACCATTGTCTCAGGAATTCTACACACTGTTGTTGCCTATGACAAGGGGACTGTGGTTCAAAGCTTTTTGGTTATGCCTACCATGGAGGGAACTGTAAACTTAGGGCGTAAATGGATGTTAGCCATGAAGTGCAATATTGATTGGACAACCAGGCAAGTTACAACGCAGAACCAGCTGACCACTCAGGGTCCCGCACCTAAGCCATCAACTCTGGACAAAACTCTAGATAAGGAAAAATCACAAAGTCAAGTGGCTACACCTTTGATTGTTTGCCACCCCTCTAACGCTTCAACGCCAAGAGTGGAGACAGGCAGTGTGGTCCCCAAGGCTCTGCTTACTTTACCGAAGAGTACATACAAATGGGTCCCAAAAGCTTCGTTTTAACGGCTACCTCTACTGCTCAATCTCGTTCAGACAAGAAGGCTCGTAGTAGGAAAGCACTTACCCGCCCTAGAAAAGGCAAGGTAACATCACGTTGGATTCCTAAAATATTATTAGCAGCTCAAGGGTACTACTATGAAGGGAATGACTAGATTTGGCTCCCTAAACATAAGCTGAATTCCTCTGCATTGCTTGTAAAATCTTGTAAGCCAAATGTTGTCACTCCAACGACAATTCAAGACCGTGGTAAGGGAAAGGTAACGGAGTATTCCACACCACTTCTTCCAGAGCTAGTTTGGATTCCCAAACGATATCGATCGATACCACCTAGCTCAGGAAGGGGGGAGTCATAGGAAGCTTCTAGCTCCTCATGCCATTCACACGTTGATATAGAAGTTTCTGCACGCTCTACACCTACCCTTGTCAATACCCACCAAGGAACCAATGAGTCTACATCTCCCCTTGTAAATGTATCGTCGGAAGCCATATCCTCCGTTCGTTCATGGGAGCGTACACTATCATCTCTGCAACTTGATGTGGCCACAAGGGTCATAAAAGGCTATCTGCCCACATCACCACCTATAACCCACCACTGGACAACTTGGTTCCAAGGGGCTACATCATTGCAAAAAAAAATGATCTACCCAAGGAAGGGGGGAGCATGTACTCACGTTCAACATTCTGTTGCTTCCTCCCTAACCTTCTCCCCTGACCATGTAACTCCCAAATTCGAGGGAATGTATATATATAGCTTCATACACAAAAAAGAAAAGAAAAGAAAAGAAAAAAATAGTAAAAAGAGCAAGAGCACATTAAGAGGAGAGTTATCCGCACACAATTAGAAACAAGATTGACCTGTCTTCATGAACCTACTGATGCTATATCTGTGTTTGCAGATATGGCAAATGCACGACCATCACACACTTCATCCACTCCCACCTTTGGTGAGAGGCATCATCTGTACCTTTCTCAGATATTTCACATGTGCTATCCTGTAATTAAAACCGAATTGGGTCATATAGATGTACTAGTAGTAGCCAGTGAGGAAAATGTTGAGGAATTAGAATGGCTAATTCGCCTATTAACCACGACTGACCCCTACTCCGTAGAGGACGTATCCCCGATAGCCCAAGTCTTTACTTTTCTACAGGATGACTATCCTCGCATAGTTACATTCTTGACGAGTCTATGTGGATGGGAGGACGAAGAAGATATATTTGACGATGAATGGACAGATGAGACTCATGGCACTACCGAGGCTAATTTTATTTATTTGGATGATGCGGATAGAGGCTTAGCCTTAGGGCTACAGCCAGAACTCTACAACATCCTCTTACCTTGATCCTCATTAGTGTGGTGACTGGTAGGTAGGATAGTGTTTTCAAGTTGTTTCTAGTTTTATGTCCTTAAATGAGTCCTTATTTTTTCCCACTAATGTGCCTCTCGAAGTATAGTGCTTGTTAGTTTATTGTACAGGTTGAAAAGTTTGAGGTGGGTTTGCTTTCATAGTCCTGGGACTGCCGCAATGTTCATACATGGATATCTACATTAAATTACGAGCATTTCTCATCGAATCAAGGAGATCTCCAAAATACAGGTGTAATTCTTCCATGCCCACTCTCTTTCATTTTTACTATTCAATTAATTGCATGAACTATAATGCATGACCACATGGAATTTATCAAGCACTACTTAGTTTTTGAAGTTGCATAAGGTGTTAGTGTAAATCATTAATTGAGTTTAACCTTATTTTAGATATTCTTGGGAATGCATGATGTCTTTAGTTAACCTTGGAATATGGTTGTCTTAGGTCTAGGGTTAAAACCATCTTAATGCTTGAACAACCTGGCCGTGTGTGTTGACCTCTACGACATAGCTTCTACCCCTTTGTCGAAAGGATGTAGAACGCATGATAATTTGGGAGCAAAAATCCAAAGAGATAAATAAAAAATAAAAAGAAAGGCCTACAAAAAATGGCAATGTATGTCTGTTATGTGCTTTCATGTCGGCCTATTATCCTATTGACACTTGGTAGGCGAGGAGTATTCCACTCCCGACTGATGCCTTGGGTTGGTAGGGGGAGTAGCCTTGCCTAAGGTGAGCTAGTAGATTCCTGGAGAAGGCCTTGTGGTAAACATGGCACGAGGGTCGATGCTAGTTTTGCTTTAGGGAGGTCGCCATTGTTTGTAAAAATTATCACGTGCATAAAAGAAATAAAGGCAAAAGACTCCTATGACTCTGATGTTTCTTGTGTCCTTAGGCTCTTGGGATTAGCTTGTTCTTAGAATAGACACATTGTGGTCATTTGTTTATTTATTAAGCTTGGTAATTTTCCTTGACTTAAGCCAGTTGTAGACCTTGATTAACCTTCGACACCTTGCTAACTCTTGAATTACTTTCAATAATTTTAAACTCGTGTTAATTTGCCACACTAGCTCCTTAATGTGACCTCTTAAACTAGGTTCTCATGGCATACTTCCATTGTGGTCTAACATGCTTGATTTTATTTTTGATATACTCTATATCTTTTGAAGACCAAGCATGCTTTCACTCTACTTCCTGTTTTGCAGATACAATCTATCATAACAAACCCTGTCAAGCTTACCATACCATAGCTTTTGAAATCTACATCAGGAAGGGGGGCATGTTAACCTATGTGGCAGACATTGAGACGTATTACTTTTTACGTCATATAATTATTTTACGTATTCTGAGTCATGGGCTGGGCTTGTTGGCACCACATGTAAAGGGTAAGGGGATTGGGTGATCGCCGATGAGAGGCGCACCTCAAATTTCATCAGGATAAGGTTTAGGATCGGTCGGCCATGTGTGGGTGCCCATGTGTAAACGGCCAGGTCACATATAAAAGTCAAATGTAACCTAAAACCTCTCATTCTCTGAGTGTTGAATACAAGGAGTGCTCTTGCTTCATCTTCTCCATCTCCTTCTCCAGTGTGTGTGTGTGTGTGTGTGTGTGTGAGAGAGAGAGAGAGAGAGAGAGAGAGAGAGAGAGAGAGAGAGAGAGAGTGTGTGTGTAGCGATCGAGCATTGCGTGGTGGCACGGCAGTAGAGTGATGGCGGCGGCTCCTTCATCATCGCGACGTGAGAATCCTTCATGACGGCGGTCTGAGCGGTGAGTGACACACCATTGCTCCCTGTTTTGAGCTTGCTGGTTTCTTAGTTGTGTGCTTGTAGCCATTCGTGGCTCGCATCCCTAGCTCCGACACGTGTGGCAAGAGCGCACAGTCAGAACACCACCTTGATACAGTGACTAGGAGACACTTCCCCTAGCTCGCTTGGCATGAACACTTGATTGCCACTCATTCCATAGATCACATTATGCACACTAGCACAACTCTCACTATCTCTCTCTCTCTCTCTCTCTCTCTCTCTCTCTCCATTACATACTTGCACTTACACACACGATGGAGAATACTGTGGTGACTTCATTAATGGTAATTGTATTACGATGTAAAATCATGAGACCACACACAATGGTTCAATGAAGAATGATAATGACAATAACAATGGAGAAATGGCAGGGCTTCAACTATCCCTTTAATCTTCAATGCATACTCGTTAATTGTCAACAAGTTGTTTTTCTTGATAGTGTGCAATTTCTTTTTGAACTGCATTTTCCTAGACTTGGTATTTGTGCTATATAATTTTACCAAGGCGTTCCATGCCTCCTTTGGTGTTCTGGCATCCTATATGTGCCCAATCATGAAATCTAAAATGCTAATAGAAAGCCAATACATGACTCTCCTTGCCCTCTCATGCCATACCTTAAGTTGGGGCACCTGATCTGGAGTCGATGCATCTTCGTCCACTGCGGGATCTACTTCATCACTTGACACAAAGCCCTAGAAACCTTTCCCCATAAGGAAATTTATCATCCTAAACTTCCATGCATGGAAGTTGTCTTCATCCAACTTTTCACTCACAATCTATGATGACAGGTTGTCAGGCATTTTGACTTTCAACCGACTATACCAAATGCAAACTGCAAATATAAGCTCAACTGCCAGTGAGTCGTCTTGAACTAGCAGTACTGCACCAAATCACACAGTCACTTCTAGTGACCTGTACACATTAACGTACATAATTCTGCAGACTTGCAACACTGTGTGACTGTCTGCAAATATAGTCCTTGCAACAACTTATGCTCTGCAAACTATGCGACTCTCGCACAAATCCCAAAAACGGCAACTACTTTCAATTTCAACAGTTCTGTAGACTGTATGTAGAAAACTTGTAGAGCCCAAATGGAGGTCGAAACGGCCTCGGAATGAAATTTCACGAATCACGAAGCCCTTTGGGCTGTAGTTGTAGTATATAATGCCCTTGTGCTTCACCCTGCAAAGGGCGTCTCAATCGGGAGACACTGCACTCCCTGGCTATGCCAGCCACACTGCTGCCTACTGCTACTACCTGCAAGGACTTGCTCCCAAATTAAAGAGGGAAGAGATGGATTTTCTCTTAACCATGTACCACTTCCTTTGATTGCCGATTTGATGACTTGAGATCCTCACTGCGAACCGTGCTCTGATACCATGCGAAGAGATTGGGAGAAGGGGAGAGGAAGAGCTTCAAGCAAGCAACACACACACTCACACAACAATAGAGATGGAGGGCTAAATTCTTTTCTTGTTCTTCTCTATCACAAGCTCTCTCTACAATACATAAGAGATAAGAGCATAAAGTACAAAACCAAAATAAACATACAAGGCTGGGTCATAGTGTGAACCCGCCTAAGTGAGCTGGCTAACTATGTGATAACTCCACTACCCAAATCTAGCTGTCAAAGTGACACACACCACTGGCGGCATCGATAATGTCTACCAGCTCTGCCTAATGTCATAAGTGTGTAACGGTCATCTAGGCATCTCACCGTCACACACACTAGTTGAGCTTGACATCTCAACATTTCATATGTTGATGGAGATTCTAGTGGCTCTGAATAGAGCCTTGAGGAATTTGGTATTCTTGCAGTCTTACACCTAGCATGCAAAAGACACAAGTAGCCTTGAAAGCCCTTGGCAATGATCTAGGAGTACGTAGGTCTACAAGGGTCAAGTACCCAGTTCAGAGGTTGATGTATGATGGATATGCAGCCCATCATTATGCATACATGGTTAGAGGAGTCCAAGAGACAGAACCCACATGCTTTGAAGAGGCTCTAGGACACAAACATTGGGAAGAAGTTATGGATGAGGAGATGGGTGTTGTATATACAAATTAGATTGGGAATTGGTATCATTTATTGAGGAGAAGAAGACAATTAGATGCAAGTGGGCTTACAAAGTGAAGTATAATTCAAATGGCTCTGTTAGTAGGTTTAGGGCTAGGTTGATTACCAAAGGGTATGCACAAACCTATGGCATTGACTATGAGGAGACATTTAGTCCAGTTGCTAGAATGGCGACTATGAGATTAGTGATTGTCGTGGCTATGGGTGTTAAGACAATGGTCTTTACATCAGATGGATGTAAAGAATGCATTTTTGCATGGATATTTTTAGGAAGAAGTATATATGATGGAGCCACGAGGTTATAAGGTTGTGAGTCACCCCAATTTTGTGTGTAGGTTGCATAAAGCCTTGTATGGCTTGAGGCAAGCATCTTGTAGGGAAGTATCTTATCATGATTGGCTTTCATGTAGCCAATGCTGATCACTCACTTTATGTGAGGAAGTGAGAAGGAAGAGTTGTGCTTGTAGTCATCTATGTCCATGACTTGATTATTACCGGTGACATTGATGAGATCAACGATGATGTGAAGCTGCTTCTCAAGAAGAAGTTTGAGATGAAGGATTTGGGTGAGTTGAGATACTTCCTGGGCATAGAGGTGATTTGATTTTAAGAAGGGATTTGGATTTTTCAAAGACAGTATGGTTTAGACATGTTGTCCAAACCATACTATCCAAGTATGGGATGACAAGCTATAAGCCTATTTCAGTGCCATTGGAGTAGAATGGCAAGTTGAGTGCAGACATAGGTGAACTCTTGGAGGATCCTACTATGTGTAGGCGTATAGTAGGAAGTTTGATCTTCATCATCATCTTTAGACTAGATTTGAGTTATGCAGTAGGTTTCATGAGTTAGTAAAGAGGAAGCCACATTTCGATGCGGATAGATGCATACTCATCAGATATTTGAAGTCAACCTTATATTATGGATTGCTTTATGAGGCTAGGTTAGAGATATAGTCGCACACATGATGGTTATATAAATGCGGACTAGACTGGTAGTATCTCTCAAACAATAAATCTACTAGTGGTTTCATGTTCTCTTTTGGAAGTGCTGCAGTGAGTTGGAGTAGGAAGAAGCAATCGGCCTTGTCGAGTACAAAGGTAAAGTATAGAGGTGCAACTATGGATGCATGTAAGGTAGCTTGGTTACAGAAGCCACTCATGGATATAAGCCAGTTTAGTAATAGAGTTGTTGTCATCTATTATGACAACATGAGCAGCATACAATTGGCCAATTATCCAGTCTTTCATGCGAGGATGAAGCACATTGAGATGCATTACCATTTTGTCAGGGAGAAGGTGTTGCCAGGTGATTTTTTATGTTGTTTATGTCAGCACATAGGATCAAATGTCTAATATCTTCACAGAGGCATTAGGAGTAGAGAAACTCCACAGGTCTAGGAGTTTACAGAGAAACTCCATAGGTTTAGGAGCTTACTTGGAGTACATGAAATGCTGTTGAGCTTGAGAAGGAGTGTTGAGATATCAAGCTCAACTAGTTTACGTGTTAGTGAGTCTCTTGGGTGACCATTCCGCACTTACAACATTGGTGTGGTTGGTGGGTAGAATACGTGCTTGGTATGCCACCAGTAGGGTGCTGTTAGTTTGACAACTAGTATGGAGTTATGGCATGCTTATCAAGCCTGCTCATTTAGCCGAGTTCACACTATGACTAGAGTATGTTTTGGTTTTGTATATTAGACTCTTATTTTTAATGTTATATAGAAGAGTATTGTGTGGAAGAAAAAGAAGAAGAAATATTTCAACCATCCACCTCTTGTGTTCTTCTCTATTCTTGAGTGACTGAGTGAGTGAGATTTCTTGGCTAGAGCTCCACCTCTCCCATTCCCCCAATCTCATCACAATTATGGCATGGGCATTAACTCGCAAGTCATAAGCACACATATCTTGGGAATTATGGCTACTTGTGCAAAGTGTCCAAACTCTAGTCATTAATCATCGACCACAATTTATAAGCTTGTACTAAATACTAAAGTGAAGCACATCATAATGAGATGTAGCAAGCTTGGATTCCTTTAGTAGCATGGATGATGGGACTAACAAAATCTATATATCATTTCTCAAAGGGCTACATTGAAATTATAGGGTCAAGGTCATTGTGTAATATTCTTTAACCATGGGAAAATTTTCACTCATCGCATCCCTTGAAAAATTAGCAACATTGCTTAAAAGAGTCAAGCACCATAATCTAGGTTAAAGGACTTTGCAAGCAATGCAAATTGACCTCCAAAAATACTAGAGTGACCTTGTTGAAGGATAGAAAGATTTCATGCACACACCTTCACAAGATACCATCTTGTCCTTTGTAGAGAATTTTGGCTTTCAGTTGGTATGGTGCAACCTTCTTAATTAGCTTTCTGGCCTTAACTTTGTCCATGATAAATTTGGTTGAGAGGCCATTTGCTAGGCAATAAGAAATATCTTTGCTCCATTTGGGAATAGGATTAAGACTTGAATAAAAGAGCATCAGAAAGATCATCATCCATGCCAAGTGGGGGTTCTCAATTGGGTATCCTTGATAATGATTAGCATGAACATTCTTAGATCATTTGTGAATAGTAATGTAGAACTCAAATTCCATTAAGAGCAACAACCAATGCACGATCAAGCATGGTTAGTTTTTTAAATAAAGTAAAGCTTAATGATTAACAAAGAAACAATATTGTTGGCAAAAGGTAATGGGTATACTTCTTCATAGCATAAACCATGGCTAACCCTTCTTCTGCTGCTGCTGAGAGTGGTTGTATAAATATGTTCAATGGGATCACCCTCTATGAGAGCAGTTCTTTGCTCAGAGTAGTTGTATAAATATGTTCAATGGGATCACCCTCTCTAAGCTTCAAATTATGTAGTTGGAATTCCAAGTTGAGCACACAAGTAGGAGTTCTAGTCTTGTATAGATTCCTAAGAATTTCACAAGCTTCCAATGGTGTATTTGAACCATGAATATGGGTGATTACTATATCCATACAATCCATGATTATCAATGCAAGGCCATGAGAATTACTCCTGTCCCCATTTCAGACTTCATTATTGTTGGGATTTGTAGCATCTTGTCTTACCATCTACCAAACTCCATAAATCATGTGCTATGAGAAGACTCTTAACCTTGACCTTCCATATGGGGTAGTTGGAGCTTTTCAATTTTGGCATTATCTGCAAGTATAGTGAGAGCTTGATTGACCATATGTAAACATAGACTAACAAAACTTTTGAAGCACACAAGATAAGGTTTCTATGGCCTTGACTTAAGAGTTCACCCAAGCTTTGCTCCTAAATGCAAGATCTAATACTATGTTAGAGAAACAAGGGGGAAGAGGGCTATGGATACTAACCCTCTTCTAGCTTAAACACAAGAGCAAAAGCATGTTTAATGTGCAAGATTTAATAACTCATAAGGTATTTGTAGCTGGAACCTTCCTGAAATGGTTTCTCACTCTTCGGAGAAACTATTAAGGAATAGATTCTTTGAGAATATCTTGCAAAGTGGAAGCACTACCCAGTTGAAGATGTAACCCGAGAGACAGAGGATGGATTGATCCATGACCATCACACTTCTCGAGATGAGGGCATCTTGATTCCTCTAAGGGAGAAAGGATGTAAGACTCCTTGTTTATAATTTTTTTTGGATGTAGCTAAGGCTATATGGATTATTATAGAAACCCCACGAATTATAGAAATCCATGAAATTTTTTTGATGTAGCTAAGGCTATTTGGATTATTATAGAAAGCCTTTGAATATATTTTATAGTTTTTTATTTGAATGGACGTCGTGCAATTGATATAGGGGGATGGGGCAATTTCTCATGCATTGTGGCTCCCTTTTCCAACTGGGGAGGCTTCCATGTAGGGAAACCCTTGGGCCTATTTAAAGCCAAGGAGTTAAGAGGTCCGGGTTGTGTTGCCTCTTCCATTCGCTCACTATTATGATTGCCAGACAACTCCCCCTCCCCTTTGTGTTGATACCTACCACTTCCCCTCTCCCAGTCAATCACTATTATGATCACCAAACAACTCCCCCTCGCCTTTGTGTTAATACTTGCCAACTCCCCCCTTTCCTCTTGTTTCATTGGTCATTGCCAAGCCTTTAGGCCTCTTTTACGCATCTCCTTTCCCTGCTATGATGCCCTGAGTACTGATCATATAGTCCTCCACCTCCCCTCCCTTGAGAGCACCCTCCTTTGCTACCCAGCTTATCGTCAAGCCCACTCAACCTTTCTCAACCCTTCTTTGATGACCATAGGGTTTCTTTTGTATGCCCCTCCTCCTTTGACACCCTTCCCTTTGTGTTTAGTCATTGTTAACTTCCCTCCCCTCTCATGAATTATCAACTACAAGTTGATTAAGTAGCCCCTCAAAAACAAGAAAAATTTAACCATTTGGTAAGGTTATGCTTTGAATTATAAAAGTATAAGGTGAGTAATTTCTTATTTTTAGTTTCTTTGAGAGAAAGACTACATACATACATACACACACACACACACACACACACACACACACACACACACACACACACACACACACACATAATATAATATAATATTATATAATATCATGTACACCATGACGACCACTTTCAAAAATCCAAAGCTTCATAACATCTTAAAAGAACAAATCTTTATATATGCTATAAAATAATCAAAAGGAAACACACACACAACTAGAGAGCCATTAATATCCAGCCTCCCATGTGTAGTTAATGCCAAGCTATTGGCATACCACTAAGAGAGAAAAAAAGAAAGCCTACTCATCTCTTCCCTCAAAAGGGGCACTTCTCAGGAAGCAACCCATCTTCAAAGTAACACACACACAACTAGAGAGCCATTAATATCCAGCCTCCCATGTGTAGTTAATGCCAAGCTGGCATACCACTAAGAGAGAAAAAAAGAAAGCCTAATCATCTCTTCCCTAAAAAGGGGCATTTCTTAGGAAGCAACCCAAGTGAGATCTGCCATCTTCAAAGTATCTCTTACCACACTTAATTTCATAAGGTCCCAGGAGGTTCTCAAGTCGATATAGGAAGGATCCTTGGGGTACTCCTTCTTTATTAACCTAAGCGTTTTGATTTTTTAAGGTAAATGAGAGATTTCTCTTTATTCTTGCTCCAATATGGGTTCCTAAGATCAAATGAAATACATAAGTTAGCCCATAGTTTAAGTATCAACTTTTGTGCCAAGAGCTTCAAATGTATAAGCAGCTCATAACATCCTTCATAGGCTGTGAAGACCAGCCAAAGATCTACACATGGGATTTTAAGGTAGCAATATATCTAGCTTTAACATCCTTCATAGGCTGTGAAGACCAGCTAAACATCTACACATGGGATTTTAAGGTAGCAATATATCTAGCTTTAACATCCTCAACGTAAATAGATTGAGGGCCAGTGGAGTTATAAAGCAACTCATTCCCAAAGATCTAGATTTACCATAGAAAATAAAATTTTGTTATGCCAAAATAGTTAAAATTTCTTCACCCCATTAGGAATTTTTTGGACCCAAAAAGGGCCTCCTAAGGATTCCTAATTTTAAGGAATTAGAGCTTAAAAAGCTGGGCTTAAGGGAGACAAAGGCTATGATGACCCCTATTTTTTGCCTTGCCACATCAGCCATACCCCCCTAGTTTCACTTTTTAAAGAGAATATTCTCATACTCTCTCTCTCTTACTTTTTGAATTTTTTATCTTCACTCTCTATAAATTGAATCTTTCTTGTCAGTTTGAAATCTCCTTTCTCATTAACTCCCACAATATCTCCCTTCCACACATCAGCAAAACATTCTCGTATTTAGGTGGGCCCCAAAAAGTAAAAATTTTTATTTTTTAATTTTTTACATTTTGAGGTGGAAAAAACACCACCCAACCAATATGTATGATGAAAATAAATTTTTCCCTCCAAAAAGCTTGTAATTCAAGGGTCACATCAAAACCCTGTTAGGAGCCAGTACATCCATAACTAACTGTCGAGTCCCCACAACCCCATAAACATAACTAACTGTCAGATCCCGAAATTGTGGGGACCCCAAAAATTATTATTTTTAATTTTTCTCATAAATGTAATTTATTGATGAAAAACTCCATGTTAGTATATTTGTATATCAAAAATATCATTTTCTACTTAGAAAAACGGATTTGTGTGTTAAACCTGCAATAGCAAAGTTTTAACAGTCTCTCTCTCTCTCTCTCTCTCTCTGCTTTAGCTTCTTCCTCTGCTTAGCTATGAGCCTTTGCAAGCTGTGTGTATAGCCTCTTGTGAAGCTAGAAAACGGAAGGTTGATTTACACATTCGTATTCCTGAAGAGTATGTCAGCTCTAAAAAAACCCATCCTACTGATGCACAATTTGTCCAAGCTCATAGGATAGCTAAGGAGAAAAATGTAGATCTTTGGGTTGATGGGCATCTCTATCCAGTTGACCCTCCATTAAGAGCAAACCCTCCTTTCTGCAATTTATCATCTTTTATGCAATTTGTTGGTGAAAGAGAGCTTGGCTTGTTAGGATACTGCAGAAGATTGACTACAAGTGGAGCTTGGCAAACCCATATTCTCCAATCTCAATTGCAAGCATCACAATTTAGCCTTTTACAATGTCAAGAAGGACTTAAAACATCATCAGATAAATGAAAGAGATCCTCGCAGAGAATGTGGAGAAGGATGCAAAGATTCAAAGGCTAGAGGAACTTATCAAAACGACTTAAAGCAACGCCAAATGGTGCTTGTGAACGCAAAAAGACATTGGTTGGTATAGAATCTCTTGTGTTTAAAGGTGGAGCACGGAAGAAAAGGATTCGTACAATAAAGTAAGTAACATAAACTTTTATCATGCACTCAGTGATTTAAACAAAATAGTCATGATTTGTGTTTTGCCAGGAATTTTCTGCAAGAGGTGTGTGGTTCTAATGAAGAGGGATGGAAGGATTTGGTCAAAGCCATTTTGAATACCAAGGATATTCTCTCAATTATTAATGACCCTCATCATCCTAAAATACGGCAAGCTGTTGTCATCAGCAATGTAGTGAGCGAGATTACCACCTCCATCGATTCTTCATTAATTCAACATGCTTGTGATGCGGCTGGAATCAGCATGAAAGGGTACCAAGCAATCCGTCAGGTTGTAAAAGATGCATTTATAAGACAAGGAATCACTGGCACTTTATTTCCTACACTCAAGGTAATTCACAATGTCAAGCGTATCAATAATGATGATGTGCAGCGAGCTATAGGACAGTTTTATCACGTTGAGGGCACACTAACATTAGACACAGGGTCGAGCAAAAAGAAAATCAAGACAACAAGTACAGAATTTCACTATGATGTTTACAATAACATCTTTGTTCATATTGAGAGACTACAATAAGCTATGGTGAAGTTCTATGGTCTTTCACCAGAAGGTGAGAACTTGCAATTCCTAGGCAAAAAAAGACAAATGGAAAAGGTATACAGAAGGTTGGCTCTATTGGAAAGGATGCCTCGAAAGGTCCAAGAAAGGGAAGAAGCAACAAGAAGATGCAGTAGATCCAACCGAGTCAACTGATGATGAAGATGAGGAACAACCAAATGCAAGATGGGTGGAAGGTGTCATGTCTGGTGATATGCTAGGAGAACCAAATAGGAATTCAAATTGGAGCCCCATCATTAATTTTTCACTAAAGAATATTCACTTTTGCATACTTCATGCATTCATGAGAATCTTTGATCGATTGCTTAAGTGCCATATCGATTATGCATTCACAATGCCTACACAAGAGAGGAAAGTTGCAATCCTTAGTAAATTAGAGCATCTTTTGAATTCTCTGGGCTGCCATGGCGGAAACGTGAAAATTGGAGTGAATAAGCAGGCCTCTGGTATGTCATACGAGGTTGCTCAAAAGGTCTCCATGACTGGATCAAAGGCAAGGAGATTTTTGGAGAATCCAGCAAACATAGAGAATTCAAAGAAGACTTGGGGACTCTAGAGAGACCTGTGTGCAATCACCACAAATGTAGATTGTCCAGTGCCAACTCTTGTAAATATGCGCAAACAGCTTTGGATAAATTTCAATAACATGGTTTGCATTATGAATCAAAGTAGCACAACTGCCCAAGAACGAGCATCATTCGAACAACATATCATAGAATTCACCAAAAGTGTACTAGGTGCTTAGGGAGAGAGTAAAGTAACACACTATATGGTAAGTTGTACAATAAAAAAATAAACTGGTATTTTAACCTTGACTTTTTCTAATTAAATTCTATTGTCATGTATACAGCACATAGTTTGTATGGATCGCTCGATATGTGGAGTACCCAAGGGATGGAGAAATCACATTATAAAGCAAGAGGGGTTTATTTCAAAAATACAAGACATGGAGGCGGAGCTTCTGTAGGAGGAACACATACAAACTATCTACAAGAGATGTTCAATTGGTTTTATCACACAACCTTTGGAAGGGTATTGGTTAGGGAGCGGGCCCAACAATCTAAGCTTGCGCAAGAGGCATGCAAGGCTGCAAAAAGTCATGCTCGGCTTGAATGGTTGCAGACCAATGCTCCCCATAGGCATGGTGCTTGGTGTGCATGAATGAGGAGACAAGGGAGGCGTTGGGTTGTGCACGCACTAGCATAAATCTAGATGTAATAAGGCTAAGAAAATAAGTTTAGTTAGGTTTTTTTCCCCCTAAAAAAAACTATTAATAGTTTCTTCTCTCACTTCATTTTTATTTCACTTTTTTAGAGAGCTTGAGCTCAAGATCTATGTAGACACCCACGTAAGGACACCAACACATCACCACGTTAGCATAGTCGTACATGGATGTGGCACGCACCAAGAACACCGCACGTGTTACCATGCCTTCACAAAACACAGTGCAAGGCACCCAACGACCATATACTGGCGACACCACGAAAGAGAGTGACCCCTTGGATTCTAGGACATGCCTAATGGGATCACCAGAGTCCAACCCTCCTCCCACAGCAACACCAGCACACACACATGCAGGCCCTTCTAGTGGGAGCAAGCGTGTGAAGAAAACCCCACAATGCAGCCACCCCAGAGATCAAGACAGAGAGGCCAATGATGAGCAGTTCGACTGGGTTGGTGAAAACATTCCTACATTGTGCAGCACCATAGGTGGCAAGACCCTACTACCAGGACAGGGTGCCTTACCTACTCGGGAGGAACTTGATACATAGGTACCACAACAATAGGAGGAGGATTCAGACTATGAGAGAGACCAAGAGGAGGTTCCTGCAAGTGCGCGCAAACGTAGAAAGGTCAAGCACTTCAAGCCAAGGAAGTCCCAACCTCGCCAACGCACTAACACAACACAGAGAGCTCCAAGGAGAAGGATGCGCCAAGGGCATAGGGCTCTACAAGAAATCAAGTTTTATGAGAGAAACACTGAGTTGCTGATAAGAAGAGTCCCTTTTGCTCGCACAGTGAAGGAGATTCTCCAACGATATAGAACAGAGTTCCGTGTGCAAGGGATTGCCCTTGAAGCATTGCAAGAAGCCTCCGAGGCTTACATTGTTGGGCTTTTTGAAGACACCAACCTCCTTGCAATACATGCAGGATTACCATATCTGCCAAGGACATGCAACTAGCTCGGTGCATTTGAGGCGAGCGAGACACGATCTAGAGATCTTAGATGTTAACCTTTTTTTTAAAGTAACTCTTTTGTTTCAAACCCCCCTTTGTAACAAGCCTATCTGGCTTTCATTTGTAACCTTTTGATAATTAAAATTTTAAGTTTCTCTTACAATGTCTTGGTGTCATCATGTTTGTTTAACATGGAGTGTCTATCATGTGCCAGTTTGTCATCCAAGGCATCAGAAATACTCCTGGAGGACTGAGGAAACTGTGCCAGAACAGTGCGAATTCGGCCTCTGCAACAACGGCGATGTAGGCTCAAAATTCGCACTGTTCTAGCACTTCTCCCCTAGCCACTCAGGATCATTTCTGATGCATTTATAATGAAGTTGAGCACACTAATTGTGAGAAACAGTAGTTTATAAGATAAAAACACCTTTAATCATGTGTAAAAATATAGTGTTTATCATCCAATGCATGAGAATTGCTCCTGGAGGACTGGGGAAGCTATGCCAGAACAGTGCGAATTTAGGCTCTGCATCCGCGGTGCAGGCTTAAAATTCGCACTATTCTGGCATTGCTCCCCCAACCACTCAGGATCATTTCTGATGCATTTATAATGAAGTTGAGCACAGTAATTGTGAGAAATAGTAGTTTATAAGATAAAAACACCTTTAATCATGTGTAAAAATATAGTGTTTATCATTTAATGCATCAGAATTGCTCTTGGAGGACTAGGGAAGCTATGCCAGAACAGTGCGAATTTAGGCTCTGCAGCAGCGGTGGTGCAGGCTCAAAATTCACACTGTTCTGGCACTGCTCCCCCAGCCACTCAGGATCATTTCTGATGCATTTATAATGAAGTTGAGTACACTAATAGTAAGAAACAATAGTTTGTAAGATAAAAACACCTTTAATCATGTGTAAAATTACATTGTTTGTCATCCACTGTATCAGAATTGCTCCTGGAGGATTGGGGAAGCTATGCCAGAACAATGCGAATTTAGGCTCTGCAGCGGCGGTGAAGGCTCAAAATTCGCACTGTTTTGGCACTGCTCCCCCAGCCACTCAAGATCATTTTTGATGCATTTCAAATGAAGTTAAGCACACTAATTGTGAGAAATATTAGTTTATAAGATAAATACACCTTTAATCATGTGTAAAAATATAGTGTTTATCATCTAATGCATCAGAATTGCTCCTGGAGGACTGGGGAAGCTATGCCAGAACAGTGCGAATTTAGGCTCTGTAGCGACGGTGCAGGCTCAAAATTCGCATTGTTCTGGCACTGCTTCCCCAGCCACTCAGGATCATTTTTGATGCATTTATAATGAAGTTGAGTACACTAATTGTGAGAATTAATAGTTTATAAGATAAAAACAGCTTTAATCATGTGTAAAATTATATTGTTTGTCATCCAATGCATCAGAATTGCTCTTGGAGGATTGGAGAAGCTATGCCAGAACAGTGCAAATTTAGGCTCTACAGCGGTGGTGCAGGCTCAAAATTTGCACTGTTCTGGCACTGCTCCCCCAGCCACTCAGGATCATTTCTGATGCATTTATAATGAAGTTAAGCACACTAATTGTGAGAAATA
Organism: Cibotium barometz; assembly: GCF_041138505.1. Classification (NCBI taxonomy): domain Eukaryota; kingdom Viridiplantae; phylum Streptophyta; class Polypodiopsida; order Cyatheales; family Cibotiaceae; genus Cibotium; species Cibotium barometz. The sequence goes on from NC_141091.1 coordinate 26,935,428, forward strand.
TTAGTTTATAAGATAAAAACAGCTTTAATCATGTGTAAAAATATAGTGTTTATCATCCAATGCATCAAAATTGCTCCTGGAGGACTGGGGAAGCTATGCCAGAACAGTGCAAATTTAGGCTCTGTAGCGGCAGTGCAGGCTCAAAATTTGCACTGTTCTGGCACTGCTCCCCTAGCCACTCATTTCTGATGCATTTATAATGAAGTTGAGTATACTAATTGTGAGAATTAATAGTTTATAAGATAAAAACAGCTTTAATCATGTGTAAAATTACATTGTTTATCATCCAATGCATCAGAATTGCTCTTGGAGGACTAAAGAAGCTATGCCAGAACAGTGCGAATTTAGGCTCTGAAGCGGTGGTGCAGGCTCAAAATTCGCACTGTTCTGGCACTACTCTCCCAACCACTCAGGATCATTTCTGATGCATTTAAAGTTGAGTAGACTAATTGTGAGAAACAATAGTTTATAAGATAAAAACAGCTTTAATCATGTGTAAAATTACATTGTTTGTCATCCAATGCATCAAAATTGCTCCTGGAGGACTGAGAAAGCTATGCCAGAACAGTGCGAATTTAGGCTATGTAGCGGCGGTGCAGGCTCAAAATTCGCACTGTTGTGGCACTGCTCTCCCAGCCACTCAGGATCATTTCTGATGCATTTATAATGAAGTTGAGTACATTAATTATAAAAACAGTAATTTATAAAATAAAAATACCTTTAATCATGTATAAAAATACATTATTTGTCATCCAATGCATCAAAATTGCTCCCGGCAACGGTACAGGCTCAAAATTCACACTGTTCTGGCACTGCTCCCCCAGCCACTCAGAATCATTTTTGATGCATTTATAATAAAGTTGAGTACATTGATTATGAGAAACAGTAATTTATAAGATAAAAATACCTTTAATCATGTGTAAAAATATATTATTTATCATCCACCAATGCATCAGAATTGCTCCTGAAGGGCTGGGAAAGCTGTGCCAAAACAGTGCAAATTTGGTCTCTACAACAGTGGTGCAGGCTCAAAATTTGCACTGTTTTGGCACTACTCCCCCAGGCTCCCAGGGTCATTTCTGATGCATTCACAAAAACATTGATGGTACAAACTAGAAAAAACAATGATATACTTGATGAAAATAAGTTTGTAAAAATTGCATTGTATTCATAAAATAAGAAATGATACATCATCTTTACAAAAGCTTTCTTACAATATTGAGCTTCCTTCTCTTGTTATTGGGCAGAGTGTGCTAAAGGAGTGATTAGGCTATTTCTTGAGGATCCTCTATGTCTATGCTTTTGGCTATACCTAAACGAGTAAGAAGCTTACCCCTAAATCTAGAACCAAAAACATCGAAGGTAAGGGATTTTTTAATCAGAACTATACATTTGGTGCTCTGTGCCATAGAGGCTACACAGAGCACCTTAGAGAGGACTTTCAAAAAAAGAAGAGAGTGAAGATAGATTGAGGGGTGTAGTCCTTGTGGATAATGGCAATGCCATCCACAGGAAGTCGACCAAGATAGTGCGCCAATGCAGCATCATGTCCATGGACCTTGGCCTAGTCTCTGCCGTCGCCTCTCCCAGCAAATGCGTCAATTTTAACCACCCTCTGCAATCAAAGGAAAAATCAAAATATTTTTCTATACATAATTACAAATGTTTCTAGGTTGTTGTAAAAGGTTGATTATTATCTCTTGCTCAATGTCTTCTTTTGCCAAAGTGCTGGTGGGGACGAAGAGGTCAATCAAGGACTTAGCCTCATCCTTTTTTGGTGCTTGGTTAAAAAAGAGCCTGCTACAAAATTACAAGCATGTCATCTAATCTAAAATTGTTATAATGTCTTCATTTTTTGCCCCTCTTGTGACATTTAATTCATGTTGATCTCCATCTCCTTGTTGACTTGAAAGCTTGTCATTGCCTTCACCTCGATCTTGAAACTCTTGCCCTTCACGTGCATCAAAACAGAGGCTATTTTCCCATATACTCAGTTCATCTTCAAGGTCTTCCACATGCCTACTATGTGTTGGTAGGGATATGCACCTTGCTACTGAAAATTCAAGGTCCCATATTTGCCATGATTCCGAGACCATGGTTGTCCCCTCCTTACGCTTCCCAATCTGTAAAAATATAGAAAGTGGCACAATAACCAGAAAGTGTAAGGGTTAACTCTAGACATGCAGTGGAATCAGATATACCTTTCTTCTCATCAACTTGAAACTTGACTCTTCCACATTGTCAAAGCCCATGATGCTAAAGTGTTGACGCAGGTTTGTTAGGCTCTAATGCTTGCTTTGCCTGCCACTCGCTCAATCCATCCATTTTGCATCATCACAGCTACCTCAATAGGCATAATTTCTTCTTCTGAGGCTTGAAGTGGGATCCATGTCCCATGCTTTTGCATCCATCTTTGGTAGTGCAGACACATGTACAAAATAGAGCATGCCTTCAAGAACCTGAAAGACACTATAGAATCTACTACATTGCACTTATACACATCACCTTGATGTGACCCCTCATTAACCTCCCAACCCTCTCCTAGTAATCCTTGAATGAGGTCAGACCGTACCTCCTTATTACAAATATACATTATTTTTGTTTGGTGCATTGGCATGGCATGCATTAGGCCGCTTATGAGCCTAAAATGCCCAGCTGGCCATAGTTTAAGTGAGTGTGAACACTTATGGCCATGTATATAAGTCAATTTCTCTCATAATACAACATACTCTCCCATTGTGCAAGGTCCCTTATTAGCAAACAACTCACACATAGACTAACCTTTAATAAACAGCACATTGAAAAAACCCTTCCCCAAATAAAACATGTGCACAAAAACATGTAAAGGACAAAACCAATTTAGCCCTACTGACCTAGATGCCTTTGAAAACTTGAGTGATGTCTTGATATCACTTACCATCTTAAACTTTAAGCATAAGATGGTCCAAGCATCAGGTTTGGGCCATTCGGGATTGTTGATATCTTCTAGCTTGCCAAATAAACATGGTTTTTTATCTACAAAATATGAGTGAGAAAAGAAAAAGATATTATTTTGTACAAGATCACTTGGGCTTTGAGATACAAACATTGCCTCTCCAATGGATGCATGCATAGCATAGAAAACTCTAGTGAGGCTTTGGAGTGGTGGTTGTTCCTCAACATAATTAGAGGGGAAAATATCTGCAGAGAGACATAAGAAAATGGAGAATCATAAGAAAATTTGAAATAAAAAATCCAATATTAGTATGTTGTTAAAGCTGTGTTTATGTTACACTGACAATTTGAAGGAAACCTTGGTCGTTGGCCTTGAATGTACAGGTCTCCAAGGGTATACACATGTTGCACTATGGCAACCAGTCCTTCCTTCTTAGTATGCTTGAAGCCTTGTAGCCGCCCCTTTCAATGATGTAGCATATTCCCCAGTTGACGCACTCGATGTGGTCCCTTAGAGCTTGGCTGCATGTAGACCCAAGCCCCAACCCTGAATCTTGTTGGAGCCCAAACTCCATTCTCATCTCTTGTGTTATGTAAAACAAGCTCTTCCACCTTCTCCCTAGGTCTTCTCACATTACTGGAAGAGGCCATGGTGGTAAGAAAAGAGAAGAAGGGAAAAGAAAAGCTTGTTTTACAACAGAAGAGTGGAGAGGAGAGAAAGTTCAAGGTTTTCAGTGCAGCAATGGAAAGCTTAAAAGAGGGTTAGAGTTTGAGAATAGGCTTCCTCAACCTAGAGTAGACTAAAGAAGGATAGAGTTTCTGCAGCAATGGAGAGGGAGGGAGCTTGAGAGAGAGAGAGAGAGAGAGAGAGAGAGAGAGAGATTGAGAGAGGGAGGGAGCTTAAGAAGGAGGGAGAGCTTGAGAGGGATGGAGTTTTTGCAGAGCAATGGAGAGCTTAGAAAAGGAAGAAAGAGGGAGAGGGAGCTTGAGACTAAGGGAGCTTGACAAGGAGGGAGAGCTTGAGAGATATGGAGTTTCTGCAGCAATGGAGAGCTTAGAAGAGGAAGAAAGAGGTTCAAAATGAGCTTTCCAAACCTAGAGTATGTTGGGGGGAAGTTTGAGAGGGAAAACACACTTTTGGAAAAAAATTAAAAATTTTCAATTTTTAGGGTTTTTCATCTGCGCGATTGTAGGTGGGGGGACCTCTAAGTTTGGGCCCAAGAGGTAGGGGGACAAGAATAGTAATTAGGCCCCATTAGCAAACCAAAGCCTAGGCTCCCTAGGGTGGTCAAAGAAGTAAAAAATGTGCACCCAACCCTCTTCCTATTGGTCCATTCCTAATCAAAAGTTAATCTCAGTTTGAAAGAATTCCTAGTCAATTTTGTTGCTTGAACCCAAAACTCCCTAATTGCATCCCTAGCCCATTTGGTTGATTGAACATAGGATATATCTAGAAAAGATGAATAGAGTCTTCCTATCTCTAGTGCAACACCTTAGGGCATCTCCCTACATAAATATTTATGTCCAATGTCTTAACACCAATGGGTAGAGCCACAATTATGACCTTACATAGAAAAATCTTAATTTTACCAAGTATCCCTTTCATCCAAATGCAAGAAAACCTTGACCTCCAAGTGCCACCTAACCTTCTAACATGCCAAACCTTATTCAGATACTCAGTTATACCACAATCTAGGAGGATGTGTTTATATAGGGCAAATGTGTTTATACAAGGCAGATGTTTGAACTTCTTGCAATTGAGAATTATTCATCTAGGCCTAATCCTTCATCCACCTTTCATCTCTTCTAGTGGTATTAATAGAATAGTTAGCCAACATTATTAGAATTCTATATAAAAAGGCCAGATTATACCTCTTTATATCAAGCATCACTCTCAACTAGGAAATCTCCCTCTAGCCTAACAGTGGCCATCCCACAAGTCCTTCAAATGCCGTTATCCTTTGTTATTCATTCTTCTTGGCCTAACCAAATCATATGAACTCAATATAGGAGTAAAGATAGAAGACCACCATACATGGGTAGCCATTAAGGAATTACATGTCACTCTAACATCACCTTTCCATTATAGAAGCCTAACTACACCTTTCCAAGAAAAAACCACCATCCCTTTAATCTTCACAGGGGCACTAGAAAAAAATTTATATATCCAGTTCATATTCTTCATGTAAGAAGATACAACATGCGATGTAAATAAGGGTTCACTCACAACGAAGAAGGGTCTTTCATAACACAAGATTTTTAAACTTAAATTGTACAATAAGAAAGATAAAGAAGAATATTATATTACTAAATTGATACAAAGAGATTGCAAAGCCCCAATACCCATGTGCTCCTATGAAGGGAGCTTTGATGGTGGCTTATCTAGAACTACTAGGATAGAGGCTATAATTTACATAGTGAACTTACAATGATGGTTGGTGAACTATGTGGAGAAGGGGCTAGCCATGTACCATGCAATGAGGAAAAGAGGAGACGTCACATCCAACACACCATGCATGACGACCTTACCAAAGAGTTTCAACCCAAGGAGAAGAAGGCTAAGGATACAAAATCACTAGCAACTCGGACGAAGCACGGTAACAACAGTTGAGGTTTATAGTGGAGATGATATATCTCACACATAATCCATACTGCATGTTCAAAAAGAATTTTGGCATCATCAACGCTTAAAAATCTAGATCAAAGGTGGCTTGGGAAGAAGTTCTTTTCAACAGCGTGAAGGAGGAGATAAACCAAGTCACCAATCCCAACAATAAGAGGGAGATTGGTGGGTACGTGAAAGCTTTATTCCAAGGAGGAGACCATGTAGAGGACATGAGCAAGAAGATGAACAAGAGGAAAAAGAGGAAGAAGGGCACCAAGATAATGAAGATGAAACTGAAGAAGAGCAACAAGAACAATTTAGGAAGACCGAATAAGCAAGAGGAGGATTTTGGAGAGCAGCAACAAACCCCCTAAAAGCAACAGCATAAAACCCCCAAAGAACAACCTTAGTGAAAGTGCCAAAGGCTAAAATAACTAAAGACTGGAAGAATAGACTACAATACTGAGTTAGTGTATAATCACTTGATCTCCAACAATCACATTGAAAAACTTGAGGGGTTGGTAGATGAAAAGAGATGATTGGCCTACAAGAGATCAACAAGGCACTCGCCAAGGAAGCTGCAAAGCTAAAGTCAGTAGCCCAAAAACAAGAAAATTTAAAAGCACAATTAAAAGTCGAAATGAGAAGGCAAGAAAGCAGGCAGAGTTGGATCCAGACAAGAGTGAAAAACCACTTGTGCTGTGGAATAGTTCCACACTAGATCTGTTTCCCTAGATATGTTTCCTGTGAAGATCATTTAAAGCATGTGCTAGCTATTACAAAAAGACTGGAAGAATAGACTACAATGGTACTGAGTTAGTGTATAATCACTTGATCTCCAACAATCACATTGAAAAACTTGAGGGGTTGGTAGATGAAAAGAGATGATGAAGCCACCATCAAGACACTAAAAATGAGATCAAGGAGAAAGACCATCCAATGATAAGACACAGCAGGAAGGCTCAGAACAAGGCCCTAGAACAAGAGAAAAAATTTCACCACCCCATGAACCGAATACAGAAAGACCTGCATAGTAAAGATAAAATGCTTGAAGATTTCCATTACTAGGCAAACAAGGAGCAAAAAGGCAGAGCTGAAGTGGAAGGCAGGCTTAAAAGCCCAATAGACATAGCACGATAGGCCTATGAGTTCTTGAAGGGCTTGGAAACTCATGCAAGGGGCATTGGGTGTGGTGCACCCCCATTCTAGCCAAGAGTGTAGGAATTCCTAAAAAAACATTCAGAGGAACCATAGAAGTAGCAATAGCACAGGCTCTAGCCCCTACTGAAATAATAGAGTAAGCCATTGTGGGAGTGGCAAAGGAAGCCACCATACCATTCATAGCCGGACCAAGTCATCTGGTATCCCCTCCTATTCAAGGGAATACCACAAGATCTAGGTTAGTGGCTTGCATCTCATCGACGTCTTGATGTGTTGGCCTGGGTGGGAGGGAAAGAGCTCATGTGATAAGAAAATCTGCCAAACCCTCTCACTAATGAGATAAGCTAGCTGGCGTATTTCCATATGGCTAGAGGTGGAGCCATGGGAACAAATTTAAAATGAAAGAGGAGTCCCAGATAGTTATTGATGAGCCAAAAGAACTTTTAGAATTGACTGAACCCCATGCATTTGCATCATTAATGGCAGTGGGGTAATGCGGTAAGCCACACTCCAACATCCAAATGCCAGGGTGATTAAAGTCTAGTAGAGGAAAAAGAACGCAAAAAACTGGTCTAGGATTTGTACAGAGAAAGCGCAGTAAAGTTTATGAGGACATGTATAGTCCATCTCAGACGAATCAATTTGTGCTTGGTGGAAGTACAGTGCCAATGAAGCTTGAAGGTTTGGGCTAGAAACGGCTGTAAGTTATCAAGAAGAACAGGTGGTCAAAATTCTAGAGCACACACCTTCTATATAGTTGCAGAAGATTGAAATACACCAGAAAGGCTATTGACACAATGCCAAGTGTTGGCGGGCTTTTCTGGCTCACGGAGGCAACAGATGATAGTGCGCCACCATCATGACTAGATGCTCTTGATACTATCTTGTAATTGTTTTCTTGTAACCGCCCTTGTAACCACCCAAGAGGCTAATGGGTATTGGTATCAAAAGATAGACTTTCACGAATTGTGCAGAGAGAGATTGAGAGAGCAAGGGAGATAGAGTGATGGCATGTGTGAGTAAGAGTACTATTTGTTCTGGATATGTATCCATGCTCTCATGAGATGATGATCTCTAACTATGATCTTTGTTTTGAAAGAAAATTTTAGGGCTAATGATTTTATAGAGGAAGAAAAAGTAATACATTGTTCAATTATCAATTGAAGTATATCAATATGGATCAAGTCACCTAAACTATTCAAAAAATATTTACAAAATTTAAACTTTTAAAGCTAAAGCTCAAGTGGTGTGAGAGACTTGGTTGTGGTTTTTGAGCATCTTCATGATGCAATCAAGTGTCACACGAGAAGAACCCCCATGTTGTATAGAGCTCTTGGCTAGTGCACTCCACTCTTGGGCTCTCTTCCTCAAATTTTTCCCTATGTCACCAACTAAGAGCTCTTTTGTCGTCTTGGAAATATCCTTGGCAAGAGCAATACCTTCATCAAGGCTTTTCTCCAACCTCAATGCAACCTTCCACTTTTCCACAAGCCACTTGCAAATAAGAGGTTGATCTGATATATAAGGATATCCCAAAATAGGGATCCCCATGCATAGAGCCTCCAAAGAGGAGTTCCAACCACAATGACTAAGAAATCCTCCTATAGAGGAGTGTTTGAGAATGAGGGCTTGCGGTGCCCAATCCATGACAAGTCCTTTGCCTTTAACTCGTTCTATAAAGCTTGGTGGAAGGTCTTTGTTAGGCTCTCCATTTTTGGGGTGACCTGGAAGTGCCCAAATGAAAGGTTGTCCAGAAATTTCCAAGCCCAAGGCTAGCTCTTTAAGATGAGATGGTGGGAGACGTAAGAGACTACCAAATGCCACATAGATAACACTCTTAGGTTCTTGAACATCTAGCCATTGGAGACATTTTCTTTCCACCTCATCTTTAACCAAGTCATCTTCCCTTAGCTTCTCATCTTTTTCACCAGCTTGTAAGTGGTTTGTAGTTTCGTCTTCACCATCCTAAAAAACACAATTTCATGTGTTAGACTTATTGAAAATTTTAAAAATTTTCTCTAACTTTCAAAATCATCATCCAAAAAACACAATTCAAGTGTTAGGACTTATTGAAATATTTTTTTTTCTCTCTCTCAAAGTTAATTTAATCATCTTAGAAACAGTTTCACAAATGCTTAAAGTTTTTGAAGATTATGTCCATTTATTAATAATTAGAGATTATACTAATAATCAAATTTAGAATGTATGGGTTATATCACATATTGATCTTTGGAGAAAACCCTACTTTTAATATTTCTTGATCATTCTTAGGGTTAAAGGTGTCTCAAAGGAAATTTAAATCAAAATCATAAACTTTCTTCTAAACAAATACTTTTATTCTCTTACTTTTTTGTCAAATATAGTGTTTTCCTTCATGATTTCATCTTCCAATAAATGTAATGGACCAATGGGATGGACATTGATGCCTTCAAATCTCATGGAAGTGATCACCGATTCTTCCAAGTCGTTGAATGAGTTGATTAGCAACATATCAGCTTCTCGAGCACTTTTGATGTGATCCACAAAGAAGTAGAAAAGAAGGTCGGAAGAGTCTTCTATTTGCAAGAATGTGGGAAAGTTTTTACGGTCCAAGTCAAAAAGCCCAGGGATTGAGATCCTCTCATCCCCTACACCAGTAGCTCGATGATACATAGGAGGCCTTCCAGGAAAGTTTGGTATCATGTTGTCAACATCATTGTCGATCAATGGTGACCGATTACTAGGTGCTACACCAGAAAATAATCAACCAAAAAACGACAATATTTGTGCATGTTGCATGTCCAAAACTTCAATTATACTACAAGTAATGTTATATTAATGTTCAATGACTACTATCTTATAATAATACTAGAATAAATTTTAAGTTTTCACAAGAAGAGAGAGAGAGAGAGTGAGAGGATGTTACATAGTGAAACCTTTACCATGGCACACATTACTTTTAAAAAAAGGAGAAATCTAGAAAGTAAATTTGAAAAATGGAATGATCTACAAAGAACATTGAAGGTTATATGCACAAAAAAAGGATATCCTTAAAATCAAGCATATTTATAGAAGTACTACTAAAGTAATGCCTAACTTAATTTTAAAGTCTAAGCTTGAATTACTCTTCAAGTTTGTTAAAGAATCTTAGACTTAGAATACTCACCTTTGAAGGGCAATTTTCCCGAGGAGATAAGTTGTTGTGCATGCAAGTAAACCTAATCAACCAATGCTCAAAAATTCAAGTCAATTTAGAAAAGTGATTTATAACCATTGAGCATACTACAATACAATCTAGGAAAATATCTAAGCAACCATTTTGATTTTAGTAAGTAAACAAGACTTTTTTTTAAAAGCATTCCTATTTGCGAGGTATGCCAATGCATCTTGAGTTCGATCCTTAACATCTAAAATAATTTTTAACGTGAATCTAAAAGCTCTATCATGTGAGGAAAAGATGAAAATTGGGTTTTTGAGAAAATGTGCCTTTACATGCTTCATCTTGCCATGGAGACTTCCCCTATAACTATAAAGAGCTAGGAATAAAATATCCTATTCTAAGTCAAAGGTCCAAGATTAGAACATGGCACCTATAATAAATAAGGGGGTTTAGAGACCAATGCCCTAAGTCTCAGACCTACACTCTAAAAATAGAGATTGATGGGAAAGACTTGTTCCTGAGCTGGGGGCTCCCAAAACTCCCATTTTATAAAGGAAGAGGGGGTGGTAGGTCTTGGAATTGCTACCTAAAATAGGGTGGGCAAGGAAGAGGGGGTGGTGGATCTTGGAATTGCTACCTAAAATATAGGGTGGGCAAGGATATGGCTTAACATCCATGAGACTTAGCAGCATATGCTAAGACTTCATTGATCTTTCCAAAGGAAATTTGATTGCACCTGACATTCAGCCGCCTGGGTGACCCAAAAAGCAAGTCGAGGGACTCCAAGCTCGTTGGCGACATCTTGCGTCCAGGTCAGGTAAGTATCAGAAAGCACGCATGCAACGGGGCCCGTGCTTAGCACTTGTTGGAGGTGCGGCGCAAAAGCAAGGGGCAGCGTGTCTTGGAAGGATGAAAGGAGAGCACGCCACGCATCCCATGAGACGTCCAGATCTGAGGGCAGCCCATCAGAGATGGTGAGAACTCGGATCCACTGATCATCATGGACGCTGCCGGCCAAGAGCTTCGAGAGGGGAGAGCGATTACGTTCGGTGCTAACCAGAGTCACCCTGCACCCGAGGGAGGTGAGGGCTCTACAAAGTTGCACAACGGGAGTGATATGGCCAAACAAGGGAAGTGGGATGGCGAGTATGTGAGGACGCGAACACGCAGGTGAAGGCAAGGCGGCATCATCTAAATTTTGCTCCATCTCTTGAGTGTGTGTGCGCGCGCGCGAGAGAGAGAGAGAGAGAGAGAGAGAGAGCGCGCGCGCGGGTGAGAGAGCTGAGCTGCCTTTGACTATGTGGGTTTGAATGGGTGAGAGCTGACCTGCCTATGACTATGCTTTATCACTCATTATTTACACCCCCCCTCCTTTTACGCTCCCCCCAAAAAAAAAACTTTCCACCTCCCCTCCCTTTCCCTAAAAAAAGAAAAAAAGAAAAAAGAGAAACTTTCCACCTTATCTTGAGGCTTCATCACTCATTATTTACACCCCCTCCCCCCTCTCCAAAAAAAGTATCCACCTTTCCGATGTTGACGAGAACGTTATTTAGAGCGGTTCCATGGTCCCACTTTTTGAAGCCCATCAAAGAGTAATAGTGGGCTTCCATTAGTGGCCAAGTTATAAATCTATTTAAAACTAATATGACCATTATTTCTTGTGGTGGAGAGTTGGTACGATTCCTTTTTCAAAAATTCCAAGAACCAGCCCTAGCTTGCGAGCCTTTTTTTTAATTGATGATACGTGGTTCCATGGTTTTTAAAGTTTGATTCTGTTTGTGAAACTTTTGAGAAATATTAAAGAGAAAAAGGTCGTTTGAATATAGAGACATGGTACCATTTTTGCTCGAATAGTTTTTTTGAGTGCTTGGAGCCCATGATTGTAACAAGGTTTTGAATGAAGAGTCTTGTGTCATGATCGATTGATAACACAATAATACATATGTGTGTGTGTATATATAATACAATACATAACTAATATAACCACAATTTCTTATGGGTGAAGAGTTGTTACACTTTCTCTTCCAAAAATTCCAATAACCAACAAGGAATGTGACCTTCCTTACAAGCTTTCTTTGGTTTTGAAGTTTAATTATGTTTGTGAAACTTTCGAACAATATTAGAGAGCAAAAGGTCATTTAAATACAAAGACATAATGTTATGTATGCTTGAATTATTTTTTTTGAGTGCTCGATGATGGAATCTAGGGTTAGAGTTTGAGAAAGAAGGATTAAGGTGGATAACTATGGTGTTTAGTAATGGTGGTACAGCATAAATAAGAGAGAGGTTAAGAAGCGTTTAGTGCTAACAAGATGTGTTCATGATTAACACAAAGAAAGAATGGCACAAGAGAGAATGACCAAAAGTGAGTTGATTTCCATTACCCCATGGGCTCTATTTATAGGCGCCAAGATACATGAGATGAAACTCAAATTTACCAAAATGAAATGACATGAAATGTGATGCTTGAACCTTAGTCCACACTATTTCTAACACTCCCCCTCAAATGATTATCCATCACTTTAAGAGAAATGTATGTGGATGAACCCATGGCATCTTTGGCTTTAGGTTTTACCACCCTTCTCTTCTCGGCTTATTTGGCATGCCCCATGAGCATCTTTGGCTTTTAGGTTTTACCAAAATGGCCATAGTGATTAAAGGTATATCAGATAGATTTACTAAGCTCTACTTGTCTTGATTCCCATATAATCAAGTAAGTATAACCTACAATAATACCACTTTGTTGGGACCGAGAGGTGAAGTTTCTAATATATCATATGATACCTCACCATTGTCTAGGAGACAAAGTTCTAGCTTTGTTCTAGAAGGATCAAGTGTATCTCATGTTAAAGAGGCTTGATGGTTAGTAAGAGGATTGAATCAACGCAATGTAGAAAGGTGAGAACTCCACTTTGAAGAGGGTTTCATGGTCACTTGAATTTTTTTGTAAAAAAAATAACATTACCAAGTCAAAATAGATATGTTGGGAAAGTCACATACAAAACCAAGGTCAAATTTTTCCTCTAGATCATGGGAACCAGGTTAGATCAGCAGGTAAAAAGTACATAATATTACAATTCTTATTTTTAAGTATTCAAAACATGGAATAGGATGACTCTAACATGGGTTTTAATGATAGGAGGAGTGTTCCATATGTATGTCCATATAAGGGTAGTCCTTCTAGTATATATGTGTCCATATGTATGTCTATATGAGTGTAGTCCTTCTAGTATAGTCCTTCTATATGAGTGTAGTCCTTCTAGTATATCTCAATAGGGAAGCCCATTTGTATGTCCATATAAGGGTAGTCCTTCTAGTATATATGTGTCCATATGTATGTCTATATGAGTGTAGTCCTTCTAGTATAGTCCTTCTATATGAGTGTAGTCCTTCTAGTATATCTCAATAGGGAAGCCCATTTGGAATGGCTCAAAGTCAAATGCAATTTACATAGATAGTTTCCACCAAAAATTTCAAGCAACTACTAGCAAGAATAGTACCTAATTGAGGTCAGATGAAGTATCTAGTGTAACAAGTAATATTGCACTGATGGTGAAAACCCCACTTTCATGAGGAGTTCATGATCAAGTAAAATTTATTATTAAACAATTAATATCAATAGGTGGAAGTCGATAAATTGAACAAACTCTCAATCTTGTAAATGGATTACTATATGTTGTAACAACAAGCTCTAAGAGTTGTAGTTCAAACTTTTTGGTATATGTGGACCCAAAAATTGTTTGGGATGACCACAAGTCTTAATCGTGAAAAGTGTCTCGCATGTGTATCCATATGGGGCGAGATCTACTACTAATTATGGATAGGTGAACACATATGACTAAACACATATAACATAGGTCAAAGTAGAAATCCAAGCTTCCTAATCCCAACAATTAACATGAAGTTTTACATAATAAACTACTTTGTTACTTTGTCGAAGACATCAATAGGTAAGTGGATAAGCAAATAATGAATTAAGTGGATAGGTCTTATCCTGATTTAGGTGGGCACTGACACATTCATTTGAACAAATTTAGCTTCCCTCTCTTTTCCAACTTGAAAACAAAAACCATCGTGTAAACACACATACACACACATAGACATATACACATACATATATAAAGATTCACACACACACACACACACACACACACACACACACACACACACACACACACACACTGTGTGTGTGTGTGTGTAAGCCTATATATAAATATAAAAATAAATATTTTTTAAGTTATTTATATTTATACTTAGAAGTCTTTATGTAGATAATTCTTGCTAAATTTTTAATAGAATAATTTAAATTAAAAGAGTAATTTTTTAAATAGGCATTCGTTAAGCTTGATGACAAAAATACTTCATAATGTGTATTTTATATGTTTATTCAAGTTTTATAAAAACTTTAGATTTAGGGTGAGACACCTGAGTTGTGGTAGAATCGCCTATTACACATATTTTCATTCATTATATTTGATTTAATTACACAACTATGGAGAGTTTATTTTTTCTTTTTAACCTCTTGGGTCAACATATGAATGCAAGTAAAGCTTGATTTACATTTGTCACTTGTATCAAGTTAGATTTTTTGTCTTGGTCCTAGTTAGTGTTTTTGATCTTGGTCCTAGTTCGGGGGCCGTGACTTCGTTTGTCCAAGTCGTATTATGTAATTCAAAGTAGATCATCTTAATTTCTCAATATCTTGTTTCCCAATTCAAGAATATATATTTTTTAATAGATTGAATCTCTCAAGTTATTACAACAAAGGAAAATGAGAGAAAAGAAAATATATCTACCAATTTCTTTTCTTGAGAATATTTATAATTCACTTGTGCTTCTTAGTACACCCCTTGTGATGGAGATGCTCGAGAGATTCACTTAAAAAATATTTTAGTCTACTACGTGGGTTCATCACAAGAGGGGTTTCAAAACCAAGATTTTGAGAAAATTTTACATAAAGGGGTTTTTAATGGCACTTTTAAAAAGGTCGTAAGTTTGTATAGAAAAAGGAGTCATTTTATTAAATCAAAATTTACAAAAATGGGTTTTTTAAATACCCCTTGAATGCACATTGTATGGAGGTTTTCTTAAAAGTCCACCCCCTGAGTGAAGGGGGGGGGGGGGAGTTGATGGAGGGGCTTAATTCAAACTCATATCCTGGCAAGTAGAGCTCCCAACCCTACCAGAAGGCTATTGACCCCAGCCCATCACCACCATTGTCAATCTGATATGAGCCATAATTTGTGAGGAATCTATTAAGAGGAAAGAAAGCATACCTTCATACAACACTTCATAACGTGTAGTTTATATGTTTATTCAAATTTTATAAAAACTTTAGATTTAGGGTGAGACCTGAGTTGTGATAGAGTCGCCTATTACACATATTTTCACTCATTATATTTGATTTAATTACACAACTATGGAGAGTTTATTTTTTCTTTTTAAACCTCTTGGGCCAACATATGAATGCAAGTAAAGCTTGATTTAAATTTGTCACTTGTATCAAGTTAGATTTTTTGTCTTGGTCCTAGTTAGTGTTTTTGATCTTGGTCCTAGTTAGGGGGCCGTGACTTCGTTTGTCCAAGTCGTATTATGTAATTCAAAGTAGATCATCTTAATTTCTCAATATCTTGTTTCCCAATTCAAAAATATATAATTTTTTAATAGATTGAATCTCTCAAGTTATTACAACAAAGGAAAATATATCTACCAATTTCTTTTCTTGAGAATATTTATAATTCACTTGTCACAGTGCTTCTTAGTACACCCCTTGTGATGGAGATGCTCGAGAGATTCACTTAAAAAATATTTTAGTCTACTACGTGGGTTCATTACAAGAGGGGTTTCAAAACCAAGATTTTGAGAAAATTTTACATAAAGAGGTTTTTAATGGCACTTTTAAAAAGGTCGTAAGTTTGTATAGAAAAAGGAGTCATTTTATTAAATCAAAATTTACAAAAACGGGTTTTTTTAAATACCCCTTGAATGCACATTGTATGGAGGTTTTCTTAAAAGTCCACCCCCTGAGTGAAGGTGGGGGGGGGGAGTTGATGGAGGGGCTTAATTCAAACTCATATCGTGGCAGGTAGAGCTCCCAACCCTACCAGAAGGCTATTGACCCCAGCCCATCACCACCATTGTCAATCTGATATGAGCCATAATTTCCCCATAATTTGTGAGGAATCTATTAAGAGGAAAGAAAGCATACCTTCATACAACACAAAAATATTTATAGGGAAGAAGCCAAAGATGTTTGTAGTGTCTATTAAAAAACAAAAATCCTTTTGGACCTATCAAAATGAATGCAAGTGCTCAAAAGAAAGCAAGACTTCGTAGTATTGAAATTTAAACAAATACTGAGATTTTCATTATAATATGTAATTATTCAACCTTGAAAAAAAAGAGAGGCAATATTGAATTCTATGTAGGATTTTAAAATCTTTTTATATGTTATTTTCTATTATTACGAAAATGAATACAAGATATTGGTTTATATAAGTATGTATACTTCTTCTTCTTAGAACTTTGGGTGTAAGCGAACATGATATTAAGGTCCATAATAATATGGTAATATCCAAATTTGCAAGGCTTGAGAGAACGATATTATTTTGGGGGGTTAATACAATGTCAAGGTAAGCTTAGCTATGGGCCTCACGATATTATTTTTAATGCTTTAATATGCTTGCAAAGCATGCAAAACTATTCAATTTGGAAATGTAAATGTACCTAAAAGGAAATTTAACACTTTACGAAAGACCATTTTCACTATTTAAAATTGTTCATTTACAAAATGTTATTCTACAATTATAGATTTCTACTCTTTATAAGAAGTAATATTTTATACTTCTCCTATGTTGTTCATAGAGTGTGTTGTATCTTGATGCTTTTGCAGTCTAATGAAACTCTATGCATCTTTCATTTGTTCAAGTGCTCATGCCTTGTTTAATGTCTCCTTGGAATAATTGAGGCTTGAAAATGGTCACTTAAGGACTTGTATGTCCTTGATCATTTTTTACTAGCCATGTATTGTGAATTCCCTTTGCAAGTTTGTCACCTTAGCCTTCATATTTTCTTTAGTTTGACACTTAATGATGTAAACTATTTCTTTCTCCTTGCATCCCTTCAAGGGTGAATGCCTTATGGAAGGTTTCTCAGTGCTTTCAAACATGGTGATTTGCAATAGCTTCTCCATATAGTATTGATTTCTCATTAGTGGATTGGTTAGGCAATGGTGTATATATTTGTATTAAGTCAACAAATTTATATACTTGCTATAGTGGTTTTTTATTTTTTTTGAAATAATTACTTCTTGCATTGGCAAAGTGTTACTTGTACGGCTTGTAGGCAAATTACCATATGAATTTCTTTACCGTTACTACCATTGTAGATTCCTCGTATTTGTGATTGAACTTGTCCATGGTTATTAAAGAACTTTGATGGTTTCTACAAAGACGTCAAGGGACATATTAGATCCATAATATAGAAACTCAATATGTTTGGCATTTTCCCCTTATGGATTCTAGATTATTTGTGTCTTTTACCGTGCCTTCTATGGTATATCTTGTCAAATGTCTCTTTAAGTATGAATATTACCTTTGTTAAGATAGTTGTCCCTTATGCCTTGCGACATGTGATAATGCATATGATAGTTCCAAGGGAAATGTCTACTTGTGATGCCATGATCTACTGATAGCCTTGTATTGATGCTTTAAATAGTGTAGTGTGTTTGTTGCTCTAGTCGTATGATTGATCATAGTGATTTTTGTGATAAGGTTTGCACCTAAGTTGTAAGTCTCTTGAGGTTAACATTGATAAATTGTGCCATCATGGACTTTTTGCCAATACCCATTTTGTTGGTCTTCTTATAAAGAGTGGAAATCCATTTTGTTTGCTGGAAACATGCACTAGCACAGTGAGTGCTCTCACGTCTGGTTAATACCCATTTTGTTGGCCTTGAAGTATTTCCTCTTCTCAATCTAGTGTGATAATGTTGGCTCATTCTTGAGGTGTTGATCCCTTGAGTTTAACATTGATAAAATGCGTTCTTTGCACCAATACATATCTCGTTGAACTTAAAACATCCTTTCTCTTCAAGCTAGTGTTAAAATGTTGCAATGCTTATTAATTAGCAAACAATTATATCTATTGATTGAAACTTGTCTTGGAGCTTTCCATTGTAAAGAAAAAAAGTATGCTTACACTTTATGTGTATATAATGATCATTTCCTGTTGATAAATGCTCGTGTCTTAAGATAATGCATTGTTGGGTTGCCACAATTTTGTCTCCAACAAAGGGGTGTATGTTTTAGGTCAAAGATGCACGTGAATGTGCTAGAAATATGTCAAAATAGAATCTCAGATGTGGTCAAGAAAACCCAATCAAACAAATGTCTTTGACTTCATAGGCATTATTCAAAAATTTAAGCACACAATGCACAGTTTAGAAGTAGGCCTTGTCAACCTCTATACCAAAAACCTCAATTGTTGATGCTGGATATCCTCTCTCTTAAGCAAGAATGGATCATGGATTTGGCACAAAATACATGGATAATGATCCACGTTTTGTTGATACATCGGGAGAGCCTTAACCTCCCTTAGAGGTGAAGACGAGACTGCTGAGCTTGTGGACCTTTTTGACTACGATGTGAAGAAGCCTTAAACTGTAGAGAGAGTGGAAGAGCAACAATAGACTACAACAAAGGGCAAGGGCTCTAAGGAGGATGCAGAAGATAAAGAGCGTGAAAAAGAGAACAAGGAGTGTTCTCTCTTTTTAAAAAAAAAATAAAAAATAAAAAATAAAATAAAAGTTGGACGATTTTTATTACATGAGGGTCTCGCATACCCTTCTTACAACAAACACACACACCTATGGGTTTAGGAGGTACAAGGTAGCACTATATTTATTGTTTGTGCCATAGCTAGATTTATTTTGTAATTTTTGCTTCTTTTTTCTCATAATCATGAACCATTTGGTCGTTTTTCTAAAAACATGATTGTAGTGTTTTTTAAGCAACAAATTTTTTATTGTTAGTGCAATTGTAAATGATTTTGTTTTAATGTAGCATTAATATAATTTACTCTAAGTACTGTTACTTTGTCCGAGAAAAATCTTTAGCTATAAACATGCTAAACATGTATTAGTGATTTTTTTTGGTGTTAATAAGGAGAATTGTGATTCTTAAAAATATATATATATATTTTTATGAATGTGGAGGTGGTTTTTAAAACAGAGCACAAAACTCTTCAAAAATATCTATTTTTTGGAGTTTTGAAAAATGATTTATTGAGTATTTTCATAATTTTGTAGAATTTATAAAATTTATTTGGTATTTGATTGTATATAATTATTTAAAAGTGTGTAAAATGCTTGTAATTTTAAGATTAATGAAAAATTGGGTAGCTTCTCCAAAATGTGCCCTCCTGACTCAAGGCATGTTTTAGATGACTTGCTGTTATATAAGCCAATAAGCTAGTAAGCCAACTAGCCTGCAATTAGACATGTGAGTAAGATGATAAGCCAATACTCACAAGCTACCAAGTCTGCCATCCAATAAGCCCACAAGTCCTTAAAACAATAAGCCCACAATCTAGAAAGTTTGGCAAGCTAATAATCTCACAAGCCCACAATCTAGCAAGTTGAAAATCCATTAAGCCCACGAGCCCATAAGCTTGCAAGCCGACGAGGTTACAAGCCTAAAAGCCTACAAGTCTGCAAGCACATAGTTGCTATACTATGTTGATCTATTGGCTTTTGAAATAGCTTGCTTATGGGCTTACACACTTATCAACTTGCCAGTTTCTAGGCTTTCTAAGATTGCGGGCTTATGGACTTCCTAGTTTGTAAAATTTTTGGCTTGTGAGATTATTTTATTGCCTGCTTATAGATTTCAAGCCTATGGGCTTTGGTCTTACAAGCTTATAGGCTTGTGGGATTACCATCTTGTGAAACTGTAATCTCACAAGTCTTACCAGCTTGTAGACTTATATGCTTACGAGATTATGTGCTTAGAGGCTTAAAGGTTTATAGACTTGTAGACTTGCTTGTGGGCCTACTAGCTTACAAATTCTTAGAATTGTTGGTTTGAGGACTTGCACGATGGCATGCTTACTAACTTGTAAGATTATTGGATTAAATAATTCCTTGTGAACTTGTTAGCTTGCAAATTTACCATCTTAGTTGTAGATGGCTTAAAGGTCCTTGCTTTTGGGCGGGCAAATGTGGAGGCGATGGGCCATTAGGGTTAGGGTTTAGGGGCTAGGTGTGGAAGAGCCCCTTAACCCTAGATTTTTGTATTTAAAGACCCTTTTGGGATGAAAAGGAGGAATTTAGAGGGAGTGAACTTTGTCTTTAGCTTTTCATTTTTGCTTAATGTTTCCTCCTCTTGTTTAGTTGTCTTCGTCTTGTTTAGCAAGTGAGTAGTGTGGTGTAGCCTCTCTTCCCCTCCCTTTCTCTTCCCTCCTTCATTGGGAATTCCTCTTGCTCCGTTTTTCACTTATGAGAGAGTGAGGAAGTGTGGTACAACTAGTGGTGAGTTTTGCTTTGTTTAATGTTTATTTGTTCTTCATTTTAGAGAGTGATGGTGGAACTCAAGAAATCATCTACAGCTCTAGAGCAAAATTTGGCGATCACGGTGGTTGGAAGGAATTCCATCTTCCTCCCCCACCCCCCCCCTTTTGTCCTCCATCAATCTCTTAAAGCACTTGGCTGTAAGGAACAGGTGAAGCTACACATTGTCTTGGCTTGGTTATAGGAGGCAACCCTTTCCTCCTTACGGTCATTCCAAATCCCCTTGGGAGTAGCTCTCAATAACCCTTATTGGCCAGACAGCCCCTTGCTGGCCTTAAGAAGGCAACCAGTCAAAGAAATCAATCTTGGGTTGTGGGACAACTTGCTCAAGCTGAAGAGCTCATGTGTGTTAGTGCATACACCATGGGGAACCATGGCAGGCTACAGCAGCAAGAAGCAAGCAGGAGAGGCAAAATCCCCCTTTGTGGGAAGCAAGTAGGAAGAAGAGACCTCCTTTGTGTTTGTAAACACAGTATGATGAAAAGGGCAAGGAGCATTCAAAGGCATGTTTTAGTGTTTTTAAACAGTAATGGGGATTTTCTTGCAAGCAGTGGCACCAGAAGGGCGGGTTGGCCAGCCCAAGGCATACATGGAAGCCACCATGGGTAGCAACCTCGGCCCATCAACACCTAACAGCTCTCTACTCTGCTCCTGCTTTTCCAAGCACCAGCGTGGACTCACCCAGCACCATTGTTGCAGCCTCGTTGAGCCCCCTTAACCCTAACCCTAATGGCCCCTAGCCTCCACATTTACCTGCCCAAAACATAAAAAAGTGCCCCAACAAGGACCTTTTAGCCCGTCTACATTAGTAGCTTGCTAGGTTATCGGCTTACTAGCTTGTCTATTATCAGTTTGTAAGCTTGTGGGATTACCAACTTGCTCTAGTAGTTTGTGGTATTTCTAGCTTACAAACTAAAGCATCTTGCAAACTTGTGAGGTTATGTGCCTATAGTTAGGTCTGTATTTATACCAACTTGTGGATTTGTGAGCTTGCCAGCTTATGGCTTCTAAACTTTTCCACTTGCAAGCTTGTTAGCTTATTAGTTTATAGACGTCTTCCCTTCATCAAGCCTTATTGGCTTGTGAACTCTTGGGCTTGCCCACTTGTGGAATTGCAAACTTACCCTCTTGTAGGCCTATGCACATAGTGAGCTATAAACTTATAGGCTAAGGAAATTATCAACTTGTGGACTTGCAAACTTCCCGGCTTGTGAGTTAATAGACCTCTCAGATATTTGGCTTGCTTGATTATGGGCTTGCGTGTTTACTAGTGGTGGGGACTTGGACCTAATTTGGCCGAAGGGACCAGTTGGCTAGGGTTGGCAGTCCATACAACTATAAATAGAACCCTAAGGTCATGTATTCATTATTCACTCATGAGAGTCATCTAAGGCACACTACGGAGCTCTTCCACCCATTGAAGGGCATGGCCTATGCAAGTACTTCAGTAATATGAAATTTGGTGTTGCTCTTGTGTAAACTCAGTTGTTGTTTTGACATGGTATCAAAGCACAGGCTACAGGCTTTGATGATAGCTTTGTCTCTGCGGGAGTGTTGCAAAGTGGATCTACAGCAAGATTGTTGTGGTTTTGTGGCTAGATGGATCTCAGCTCTTCTCTTTGTGTTGGGAGGCAAGGATGCTTGTGTTTAGATCTGCCTTGAACAAAGCTTCAATGTGTTGTTTTGATTTGCCTTGAACAAGGCTTCAATTTTGTTGATACATACAGACGTCATAGAGAATCATTTGTTTTCTTATGATGGGCTGGCTTTGCCAGCAAGGCTTTTGGCAATGGGGATCCTCACCTACTATGGCTCTTTATGGACGTAAAGTTTGCCTTAGTGGTAATATTGCAAATTAGGCAGGTTTGCATGGATGGAAGTAGCTTACGTGTTGTAGCGCAGGGCATCGAGATGTGGGATTGGACACAACGTAATGTGGAGTTGTAAAGGCAAACGCTATAAACACATGGGATCCAAGGCAATAGAGTTGTATTTTTCTTGTGTAGCACAATGTTTTAAGCCAAGCAAGGCACAATTTTGGTTGGCCAGGATGTAGGAGCAAGGCACAGTCATGTGTAACAAGGTGGCTGAACTTACATGGAGGTTAGTTTTTTTGTTTTCGCTTTGGGCCGTGGACACAAAAATGTTGATTGAATTGTTGTGAATTGATAGGCCTATGATGGGTTTTGTGCAAGAGTTGCATGGCTTATATTTTAGGCTTGAGGGGTCGTCCATACGTGTGCACAATGGAGTGATAAAGCATTGGCACAGCAAGTGTGATAGGTTGCATTTTTCTTTATGTGGTTTGGCTTGAGCGCCTATCTTTAGTTTTTTTGATGCCTAAAGTAACTAAAGTTCACACAAAGTGGCTCTTTCACATGAGTGAGCAGTCTTTTAGAGCATGTTCCCATGTAGTTTCAAGTTTGGTGCTAGTTAGAGGCTAGAAGAATTTACATGGGCATATTGCATTTTGGAAGACTTTCGCAACATGCCTTGGAGTCCAAAACTATGACGGGTAGTCTTAAATCAAGCCTTGAGGGTGTTCATGTGGGAGTATCATCGAAAATTTTGGTATAGTTGCCAATTGGTGCTAGTCGAGCATCGATGGCAAAGTCTTCTAAGGCATCCCCAGGGCAGGGGAGAAGTTCAATGCTTGATTGGCTAGCAACAATGGAATGTCTACCTTGAGCTAATAAGAATATGTCTCCAACTCAATGAGGATTTCCAAGAATGGTTAGAAGTTTTGGTTGATCAAAAAAATATGTGGGAACTTAAGAATGGTTAGAAATTTTGTACATGTGGCCATGCCTAGGGAGCGTGAGAGAGATAGTATAAGTTCAATTGTATGGAATATCTCCAAAGTTGCGTCCAAATTCAATGGAACTAGGGATGCGCACAGACATGTAGAGACATTCAAACAAGTGAGTTGGTAGTGAAAGACGTCCTACTAAGATTAGAGCATTTGGCTGCACCCTTGGGCATTTTGCCTACTAAATGGTTTCAAACCCTAGAGTAGGAGAGAAAGGCTACTTATGAGGATCTAAAGCAATCCTTTTTTATTGCTTGTGCAAAAATCAGAGCTAAATGGATTTCAATAAAACAAGTGAACACTTTAAAACAAAACTATGGAGAATCAATTTAACGTAATACATCAATTGATGGAAACACCTCTATAGTAGATGCAAGATTGAGGAAAGGCTTAGTCAAACACGATTGATCTCCTTATTCCTTGAAGGATTGTAGAGTGAGAAGCTTCATGATGCTCCCTATGCTTGTAGACACATTACATTCAATGAATGTGCTTTAGATACTATTGACTACTTGGATGGGATCTCCTAAAGAGATCCATGGCTCTAAAGCATCAATCTAAACATCCTTGAAAAGTATTGGTTTTGAGAACCATACAGTTGTGGGTAAAAAGGATGAAGTGCACCTGATTGGAAATTGATGAAGTAACTCCACTTCCAAGAGCATTATGAGTTCAAAATTGTCCCCAAAGAATTGAGCAATCAACATTTGTATCCATAGAGGAATATGTTGTGTGTATTGTAAAACAAACCATACAACCATTGAGCGTCTACATCTTAAACCCTTGACTAAATCATTGGTGTGGATAGTGTGCAAGCATGGGTAACCATGACACTAGTCAATGTTACAGGATAGACTCGGCTCCTAGAAATAATTAGAAGATAGGAGCTCTACCTTTGCTAGGCCCTCCATTAGACCTACTAGTACCACTTCAAACCCAGAAATTAGTGCAAGCAGGGGAAGGTGTTAATCCCTTACCACCTCCAATCTTGCCACCAAATCCAGGACCACTTGGAGTGACTCCCATGCACCACGTGATAGTAGTAACTTGAACTTGAAAGTAATGGGAAGAATATGATTGTCAAGCCTAATTATGATTCTCCTATTGATATTTTAGAAAGCAATAAATACTTGGTTACGCCACACCATGGCTATGGTAAACTCTAAGGAGTATACAACCTTTCTCAATCTAGAAGGGATAGGGATATAAACTTGTTGACTCAAAGAGCTCCGCTCTCTTATTATGCTTGTGGTGGTGGACCGCACACTTCCATCTATTCTTGAAGATAAAGGCCTAAGATTTGTTAAAAGAGTGATGGAAAATAGCCTTGAAGCAAACCCGCAAAAGCCTACCTAGAAGCTTGCTCAGTATCCCAATCTTATAAAGAAAAAAAGATTTAATTGAACAAGCGATAGAATTGGTAAGGCAAACCCAACATGGCCCTCTAAAGGAGCCTATTTAACCACCTCACGTACCTCAACCACTTTGTGAAAACACAAAATGTGCATGGAA
Source organism: Cibotium barometz (assembly GCF_041138505.1). Lineage (NCBI taxonomy): Eukaryota > Viridiplantae > Streptophyta > Polypodiopsida > Cyatheales > Cibotiaceae > Cibotium > Cibotium barometz. The sequence continues at coordinate 26,960,155 of NC_141091.1, forward strand.
TGGAAGAAAGAAACTAGAGAAGAGCTAGGAATCGTCATGGGGCTAAGGAAAGCTCTCTTTCCTCGACGCTAATGGGAAGAGATTCCACCCAAGATTCTTCTTGAGATGATGGAGATAATAGTAGTCGAGAACTCAAAAATTGGCATGACTTCAGTTTCTATGGATGAATATTGCATATGTAAAAGGTCAATGCCAACATCTTCACTATGCAGCTCATGTTTAGGAAACATTCCAAACATCATCAATGACTATGAAGCTATAAGGAAAAGGGGTCAATGAAGAAAAGCCAAGGTGGAAAGACAACATGGATAGGAAGATTATGTATCTGCTGATGACAAAACTAGATGCAAGATTTGTAATGAAATTGTAATATTTTAATAGGATAATAAAGAGAATGGACATATCAACTAGGAGAAATATAGTCAACTAACTCTTGCTTTCTCCATCATTGAAGGATTTGTAAGACATAAATTCAAGGCAAAAGGTTGAGGGTTAAAGCGGCACTTGTAACCAATGTCAGTAATACATTGAAGTAGCAAAAAACCTTTGAGCTCTTCTTAAGAAGATCTACCACCATGATGCTCATGAATCTTGGGGTATCTACATGTCCCAGGATCTTAACATTGCAAAATTCTCCAATGTCTTAAGCATTCACAAGAAAAATTATATTTAGCAAAATCTCAATGGGATATTGATGAAGATGGAATGTTTTTGCTATCCACATGCTAAAAACTACAATGTACTAGCACGCTAACACGAGGTCATGGACATTATGTTCTTTTGGATGAGGATAGAGGCTCATGTGTCTCCCAATAAGAAAGATGTATATCACAAAAAGCAATAGTAATGCAAAGTACCCCAACAATCGCTTTCTCTACTCGATAGAAATCTTTGTGCTTGATTTACTATGCTACTTTTGTATGTCGTCTACATCACATACCTTTTCTTCTACCCTTAATGAACTGAGAGCCATGTCGATGTAGTGCATCAAATTCTAGGCCCACAAGTCCTTTAGTTTCCACACCACTTTATAACAATGTAAGTCCTCTTTCAAAGTTCTTCCACTCGTTGCTTTCTTTGCTTGAAATCTTAGTTTTATTACTTAATTGACTGTTAAGTACTACCTTTTTTGTCCTATATAATAAGTTTTTTTTAAAATTAATCTTAGATGGTTTTTGGTGTGTTTTTAATGTTTTTTTGATTTCCCTAATGATAAGGGGGGTCAGAGCTTTAGATTCTAAGTCTTTTGCATCAGCAAACAGCTAGCATTTTTGAGGCTTGTTTTACTCTATCAATTGCATGTTTTTTTTCTTAATTTTCTTGTAATAGCCTTCTAAATGCCTTGCTTATGGTTTCCTTAATTGGTCAGCTCTACCTTGTTGATGATTATTGGATTCGATTGGTTGAACCAACTAATATTTTATTTTTCTAAATCTATTTCTTTATATCTATAAATCATGGGTGATAAGATGAAGAAGTCTACTAAGTTACCCATTGTAGAGGCTCTAGAACTTGATCCACCTCCTCAAATACAGGTTGCATAGAAAAAAAAGGAAGGTTCTAAACCATTGCGAAGCAAGCCTAAGCTGCTACTTTACACGAGCAACGATCCCTCTTCTAACAAGTGGAGCCTTCACACAATGTGAGAAGAGATGGTGTTGCAAGCGTCAAGCCAACCAACATAATATTGAATGCTATTGCAGAGGAAGAAGTGAAAACTAACTCAACCAGTTTTTGGGACCATTCTCACTTTTCCCCTTGAGGTACCACAACAATTGAAGCCTTCAATGAGAAGGGAGTTTAATCTTCATCACCATCCTTTATTGATGAAGATGAAGAAGAGAGTGACTCCTCTGAAGGAGAATGAACCGATGTCCGTTCTTGTGTTAGGGCTTGGACAAAGACAACAACCTATTATGTACTGCCAGGAAAAACTTCTCATGGTTTCATAAATGCACAATTGGAACTCTCAGTAGGTGCATCAATTAAAACCCTTACTTTTCTTGATCTTGATTAGAGTCTTTTTGGGGTCGATGGTGGTCATTATTTCATCATTGCTAGTCATGCTGGCAAGGATAATCTTGTCAAAGGTAAAAAGTCTTGTGGCAAAGTGTTAAAGGTGGATTATATAGGGGAAGATAGAGATGATGTTGTCTCTCTTACTATTGATGATAAGACCAAGATTAGTTTCTTGTGAGCTAGAATAATCTTCTAGTGGGTCTTTTTGGTCCTGTACAACTCACTTGTGCCTTAGAAAAATCTGACAATTTGTTAGTGAGCTTAGGATCTTTCTTATCTCCAACTAGTGTAGCCCCTAATGTTGCTACCTTAGTTATAACCCCCCAAGAGGCTCCAAGGTCTTTTGCTAACGACTCTCATCATGGGAAAGGAAGGCAACCGAGAGAATTAAAAAAACTTTGATGTCTTTAATCTCTCGAGGTGAGAGGACATCTCATCAAAACACCAAATTGTCATGCGAGGAGGACCCATATTCTTCAGATGATATTACCCCTGGTGGTGAGTTGGTAGCACAGGTGCACTCCCAACTCAACAAATTAAAATAAGGGAGATAATTAAACAATAAAAACTTGTGTTGAATGGCAGGATTTTAATCTTGCCAATGGAAAAGATACAATGACCACCTATTGATATACCATCTGACAAAAGATCAATGGAGATTAGAGAACCTCACACTATACATGTAATAATATTAAGAAGAAAATGAAGGTAAATCCCCATGCCACAGTGGTTCCATCTATTGTTTTGGTAGAGTCCCAAGATTATTCCAATAAAAATAGCTTCAAAATCGCATAATTTCAAAATTATAACTATTATGTCATTGGGGCTTCACACTTTGCTCAAGCTAGGAGGGATTTATTAAAGAAAAATTCAATGTTGCTCTCACAGTTGAAGAGGCCAAACTTCTTGCATGGGATCATAATAATGATAATGACTACTGTGTAAAGATGTCTTAGGTAGAAAAAAATAAGTCTTTTTCACCATGAGTTTGAGGAGTATGTGGCACATACCAAAAGGTTGATGGCATATTAAGAAAACAATGTATTTTGGAGGTTAGGATTCTTGTGGAGAAAGAGGAGCTCTCATATGGACTCAAAAAGTATGATCTCTATTTTAGCTTCCTTTCGTGCACGACAGATTTGGGATCTTTAGAATATAATTTTCTCAATGTGGAAGAATAAAGCTTTGAAAGGGTAGAAGACCTTAATAACTTCGGTAGCTTAGCTAGATGTCATGTGGTAAGAAGGTGGATACATCAATTAAAGACCTTGCAAAAGATATGAAGCTTCTTCCATGGCGAGCACTTCAAGGCGTGAAGGATAAGACATTGCTAGTTTCTATCTTATCTCACGGGTCATTTGAAGGAGCTTTCACTTGAGGAAATGTCTTTGGAGCTATAGAAGTAAGTGAAGTTTTTAGTTGTATAATTTTTTATATCTTGTTGTAAATGAAGTATTTATATTATGTTTATGTGTGGCTTGTAGCCATAAATCTTATGAAGATGTAAGAGGTCATGATAAAAAAACTAAATTGCACCACTTGGGATGACATATGTGCATAGTATCTTTAGTCTAGCTCTCAAGCACTTTTGAAAGATTTTTTCTTATCCTTCAAAGATTGGGTAATATTCTTTTGTTTTTGTATTAAAGAGTTAAATGTGATGATATATTAATATTGGTGTTATGTTTTTAAAAAGCTAGCCACTTATTATTTTATTCTTCTGTATTAACTTCCTAATAGAAGCCTCGAACTAGACAAGGCAAGAAGTCACTCTTTTAAGAGGAATTAGAGTGTCCAAAAAATATCTTGTGCACCTTGAAAGAGCTTGACAAGAAAGCAAGAGGTCTTCTAAAAAATATTACCCCAGTCACAACGGGAGATGAACTGGAAGAGTTTTTTCTTTTCCTGGACAAGAAAGTAAAGCAACGCCCTATAAAGTGATTTGTGGGGATGTAAATAATCTTCAAAATATCATTCCAAAGAAAGACTATAATCTTGTTATTTAGACTATAATCTTGTTATTTGTTGTTGACATCCCTTAGGGTTTGAATATGAGTGCTTCTACAAATGATAAGAAAGCATATACCTATCAAGAAATTCAAAGAAAGACTATAATCTTGTTATTTGTTGTTGACATCCCTTAGGGTTTGAATATGAGTGCTTCTACAAATGATAAGAAAGCATATACCTATCAAGAAATTCAAAAGATGTTGTAGAATTTTAAAGCAGTAACTACATCCCATGTGTGGAGATTTGTGGTCTTCCATAGCACTAGCCAAGCTGTATCAGTAATTGCAGCTCTAACAAAAGAAACACATGGTGTGGAGTCTCTTGTTTGGTATAATTTCAAGACCTTATTTTTTAGTTTCTCTTTATCAATATTCAAACACTTAAATTAATTAAAATGAGAATCTCTTATCCAAGAGTTAATAATTACTAGATTCTTGGAAAAATAAATTAACCAAGGACTCTTGGACAAAGGGTTTATCGAAAAAAGTAGAGAAGATGGGATAAAGCTTTTATCCAAGGTAAAAAGGCTTAGAATAGGTAGAAGGGGTATAATTATTTAGTTTCCGCCAAAAGCAAATGGGAGTTGGGGAGGAAGAAAATTCATTACAAAAAAATAAAATTTTTGGCAAGATAAGGTTCGCCGGATTTCTACAATTTAGGGCCTATTTTTTTTATCAATTTTAGGTAATTTTTGCAAAAATTGACAACTTAATTTAATAAAATATTTATCAAGGGATAAAGGGCTTACCTCTTTGCAAGTACTTGAAGCAATTTTCCCCTCCAATCAAGGGATAAAGGGCTTACCTCTTTGCAAGTACTTGAAGTAATTTGCCCCTCCAATCATCCTAGAAATATGTGTGGAAAAAAAGTATCCCTTGAGGATGTCTTTAGCCTAGTGTGGAGACCATTACGTTGGTACTTGGGTCCTTGAAATTGATGTTGACCTCCTCCACTAGCTTCTTCTTGTCCAATGTGCACCTTGTCCACTTGTTAATAGCTTCAATTGATGTAGACAAGTACTCCCTTTACCAAGGTGTCAAGCTGGATATGGGACCAACTAATTGGTTCTTCTGACCAAGTGGTCCTAAGTACCCTATTGTTCACCTGGTATCTTCTAGGAGATGGCAAGACTGTAGTCTGGGATCACAGACTAGTCAGACAATGCCGTAGGAGGAGTTTGGTCCTTCCACCAAAGAAGCAGGGTCAGAACACCACCTTTATACAGTGGCCAGGAGACACTACCCCTAGCTCGCTTGGCATGAACACTTGATTGCCACTCATTCCGTAGATCACATTATGCACACTAGCACAACTCTCACTCTCACTCTCTCTCTCTCTCTCTCTCTCTCTCTCTCTCTCTCTCTCTCTCTCTCTCTCCTCTCCATTACATACTTGCACTTACACACACGATGGAGAATACTGTGGTGACTTCATTAATGGTAATTGTATTACAATGTAAATCATGAGACCACGCACAATGGTTTAATGAAGAATGATAATGACAATAACAATGGAAAAATGGCAGGGTTTCAACTATCCCTTTAATCTTCAATGCATACTTGTTAATTGTCAAGTTGTTTTTCTTGATAGTGTGCAATTTCTTTTTGAGCTGCATTTTCCTAGCCTTGGTATTTGTGCTATATAATTTTACCAAGGTGTCCCATGCCTCCTTCGGTGTTCTGGCATCCTATATGTGCCCAATCATGAAATCTAAAATGCTAATAGAAAGCCAATACATGACTTTCCTTGCCCTTTGATGCCATACCTTAAGTTGGGGCACCTGATCTGGAGTCGGTGCATCTTCGTCGTCCACTGCGAGCTCTACTTCATCACTTGAGACAAAGCCCTAGAAACCTTTTCCCATAAGGAAATTTATCATCCTAAACTTCCATGCAAGCATGGAAGTTGTCTTCATCCAACTTTTCACTCACAATCTATGACAAGTTGTCAGGCATTTTGACTTTCAACCGACTATACCAAATGCAAACTGTAAATATAAGCTCAACTGCAGTGAGTCTTGAACCAGCGGTACTGCACCAAATCACACAGTCACTTCTAGTGACCTGTACACATTAACATACATAAATTTGCAGACCTGCAACACTGTGACTGTCTGCAAATACAGTCCTTGCAACAACTTATGCTCTGCAAACTATGCGACTCGCACAAATCCTAGAAACGACAACTACTTTCAATTTCAACTTGTAGAGCCCAAATAGAGGTCGAAACGGCCTCGGAATGAAATTTCACAAATCACGAAGCCCTTTGGGCCGTAGTTGTAGTATATAATGCCCTTGTGCTTCACCGCAAAGGGCGTCTCAATCGGAGACACTGCACTCCCTGGCTGTGCCTGCTGCCCACAGCCACACTGCCTACTACTACTACCTGCAAGGACTTGCTCCCAAATTAAAAAGGGAAGAGATGGATTTTCTCTTAACCATGTACCGCTTCCTTTGATTGCCAATTTGCTTGATGACTTGAGATCCTCACTGCTGCGAACCGTGCTCTGATACCATGCGAAGAGATTGGGAGAAGGGGAGAGGAAGAGCTTCAAGCAAGCAACACACACACTCACACAATAATAGAGATGGAGGGCTAAATTCTTTTCTTCTTCTTCTCTATCGCAACCTCTCTCTATAATACATAAGAGATAAGAGCATAATGTACAAAACCAAAATAAACATACAAGGCTGGGTCATAGTGTGAACCTGCCTAAGTGAGCTGGCTAACTATGCGATAACTCCACTACCTAAATCTAGCTGTCAAAGTGACAGCACACCACTGGCGGCATCCATAATGTCTACCAGCTGCCATAATGTCATAAGTGTGTAACGGTCATCTAGGCATCTCACCGTCACACACACTAGTTGAGCTTGACATCTCAACATTTCATATGTTGATAGAGATTCTAGTGGCTCTGAATAGAGCCTTGATGAGGAATTTGGTATTCTTGCAGTCTTACACCTAGCATGCAAAAGACACAAGCAGCCTTGAGAGCCCTTGGCAATGATCTAGGAGTATGTAGGTCTACAAGGGTCAAGTACCCAGTTCAGAGGTTGATGTATGATGGATATGTAGCCCATCATTATGCATACATGGTTAGAGGAGTCCAAGAGACAGAACCCACATGCTTTGAAGAGGCTCTTGGATACAAACATAGGGAAGAAGCTATGGATGAGGAGATGGCTGTTGTATATACAAATTAGATTGGGAATTGTTATCATTTACTGAGGAGAAGAAGACAATTAGATGCAAGTGGGTTTACAAAGTGAAGCATAATTCAAATGGCTCTGTTTAGTAGGTTTAGGGCTAGGTTGATTACCAAAGGGTATGCACAAACCTATGGCATTGACTATGAGGAGACATTAGTCCGGTTGCTAGAATGGCGACTATGAGATTAGTGATTGCAGTGGCTATCGTGAGACAATGGTCTTTACATCAGATGGATGTAAAGAATGTATTTTTGCATGGATATTTTCAGGAAGAAGTATATATGGTGGAGCCACGAGGTTATAAGGTTGTGAGTTATCCCAATTTTGTGTGTAGGTTGCGTAAAGCCTTGTATTGCTTGAAGCAAGCACCTTGTAGGGAAGTATCTTATCATGATTGGCTTTCATGTAGCCAATGCTGACCAGTCACTTTATGTGAGGAAGTGAGAAGGAAGAGTTGTGCTTGTAGTCATCTACGTTCATGACTTTTACAAGTGACATTGATGAGATCAATGATGATGTGAAGCTGCTTCTCAAGAAGAAGTTTGAGATGAAGGATTTGGGTGAGTTGAGATACTTCCTGGGCATAGAGGTGATTTGATTTTAAGAAAGAATTTGGATTTTTCAAAGACAGTATGGTTTAGACATGTTGTCCAAACCATACTATCCAAGTATGGGATGACAAGCTATAAGCCTATTTTAGTGCCATTGGAGTAGAATGGCAAGTTGACTACAGACATAGGTGAACTCTTGGAGGATCATACTATGTGTAGGCGTATAGTAGGAAGTTTGATCTTCATCATCATCTTTAGACTAGATTTGAGTTATGCAGTAGGTTTGATGAGTTAGTATAGAGGAAGCCACATTTGGATGCGGATAGATGCATACTCATCAGATATTTGAAGTCCATCTTATATTATGGATTGCTTTTTTATGAGGCTAGGTTAGAGATATAGTCGCACATGATGGTTATATAAATGCGGACTAGACTGGTAGTATCTCTCAAACAATAAATCTACTAGTGGTTTCATGTTCTCTTTTGGAAGTGCTACAGTGAGTTGGAGTAGTAAGAAGCAATCGGCCTTGTCGAGTACAAAGGTAAAGTATAGAGGTGCAACTATGGATGCATGTAAGGTAGCTTGGTTACAGAAGCTACTCGTGGTGGATATAAGCCAGTTAGTAATAGAGTTGTTGTCATCTATTATGACAACATGAGCAACATACAATTGGCCAATAACCCACTCTTTCATGATGTGAGGATGAAGCACATTGAGATGCATTACCATTTTGTCAAGGAGAAGGTGTTGCCAGGTGATTTTTTATGTTGTTTATGTCAGCACATAGGATCAAATGTCTAATATCTTCACAAAGGCATTAGGAGTAGAGACACTCCACAGGTCTAGGAGTTTACAGAGAAACTCCACAGGTTTAGGAGCTTACTTGGAGTACACGAGATGCTGTTGAGCTTGAGAAGGAGTGTTGAGATATCAAGCTCAACTAGTTTACGTGTTAGTGAGTCTCTTGGGTGACCATTGCGCACTTACAACATTGGTGTGGTTGGTGGGTAGAATATGTGCTTGATATGCCACCAGTAGGGTGCTGTCAGTTTGACAACTAGTATGGAGTTATGGCATGCTTATCAAACCTGCTCATTTAGTCGAGTTCACACTATGACTAGAGTATGTTTTGGTTTTGTATATTAGACTCTTATCTTTAATGTTTTATAGAAGAGTATTGTGTGGAAGAAGAAGAAGAAGAAATATTTCAACCATCCACCTCTTGTGTTCTCTATTCTTGAGTAAGTGAGTGAGATTTCTTGCCTAGAGCTCCACCTCTCCCATTCCCCCAATCTCATCACAATTATGGCCCAATCTCATCACAATTATGGCATGGGCATTAACTCGCAAGTCATAAATATCTTGGGAATTATGGCTACCGGTGCAAAGTGTCCAAACTCTAGTCATTAATCATCGACCACAATTTATAAGCTTGTACTAAATACTAGAGTGAAGCACATCATAATTCTCACAACAACGAATGATCACGCTCTACACAATCATAGTATTCCGCTTGCTGATATGTAGCTCTTAAGATGTATGCTATGAAAGCTTTCAATTGAAACTTTCCTAACGATTGGCTACTCTCCAACCTCTCCACAGAAGTTCTCCACAGAAGTTGTACAATGCGCAACATCTCGAAGCTTGAGCTCAAAGGCGGCTTCTCCTTTCAATTGAATTAGAGTTCCAAATCCAAGCGTTTCTTAGACTTCCATATCATAGTTTCAATAAATCTTTAGCACTATGCAAACTATTGCTATTTGTAAGACCTGTGTAGGGAACCCTAACGCACATGCACAAAACTAGCTGTAGATGCAAAAACGCAAACCCTCCTTCAAACCCTAATGCAAAATATGATGCCTGGGTAGAACTCAGGTGGTCAGACAAAGACCCAAATCAAATCGAAGTCCTAAATGATGTGCATGAATTAATTGATATGGAGGTGTACTCTGCTAATCCAGATGTCATGGCTACATGCCCTTGGTCTTGGCTCTCCATTCCCTACCTCTTAATGTCCATGGATGATACTTGACCTCCTAATATGGAGGTGTACTCTGCTGATCGAGATGTTGTGGCCACATGCCCTTGGTCTTGGCTCTGCGTCCCCTAACACTCAATGCCCATGAATGACCCTTCATGTCCCTTTATGTAGGAGTCTGATTGTAGGTCGTATGCTGGCCAGCCAACCCTGTTAAAGTCACAAAAAGTCATCAAAAATGTCATAAAATGTGTTCATATTATGCCCAAAATATGCACCAATGGACAAAAAGTCATCAAAAATGTCATAAAATGTGTTCATATTATGCCCAAAATATGTCCCAACCATTGGTGCATGTGGTGGGCACCTTGGGTGCCTATTGGGCTGCCAAAACTGCTCCAATCTGCCCATATACAGCCTTTGCCCTTCTGGTGGCTCCAAAGAATAATCATGTCTATGTGGCACCAGATTAAGGTGTGCATATGACACCCTCACAGAAAAAAAAATATGATGAATGTTCCACAGCCAGATTCAATGGATGTGCACTTCAAAGGCCAGCCCTGACCTCATCTGACGCTTTTAGTAGAAGCAAGGGAAGATGGGTAAAAACTCCTTTCATTTGGGCAGCATAAGCATATTCAAGGCAATCAGAACAACAAATGTAGCAGGCAGCGGACAAGGCTCAAGCTACGCAGGCTGAATACCTACCGAGAATGCCAGCCAGCAGGCTGAACAGGGGTGCCAGACAGCTGATGCTTTCTGACCAGCATTCATGTGAGGCACCTTGTATACTTGTAGGAGCAGCCCCAAGCACTTCAGTATAGATCCACCTTCACTCCCAGTAGTTCAGTGCATGCAGCAAATCCCAAGTAGAATCTTGCAGCTCCACGATCCACCTTTGCCCTTGAGTTGGCACCCCTTCTTGCTTCATCTTCTGTCCATCTTCAGCCTCTGCAACCTTGTTGAGCAATCCATTTCCACACGGCAAATTCAGTGAAGTGCTAACTGTAAGTCCTATGCGCAATATCTGTTTCAATGAGATGGCAAACTCGAAGGTGAAACAAATTGCATGTCCAAGTATGGGCTTAAGTCCTTTGTTTCCAAGCTTGACTGCTGTGCATTGAAAACCGAGCCCCTTTAGGACCAGATACTGTATGTACTCAAAAGCATTTGACCTGCACTAGCTCAAACAAAGCTAGCCTTGAACCTTCAATGTTTCAGTAATGATAATCAGAGTTGGACCACAAACCATTTGAACCTCCACACTTGTCAGATCTAAGCTTGAAATCATCGCTCTACCGGGTTATCAAGGTGCATATGTCTATAAAACAATCACTAAGAGATTCAAGGAACAAGTCCAGAAATCAACAACACAGATGAAAGGGCATACTGCATAGATAATTAAATCAGTGCAGAAAAAAAGAACATACCATTGATAGAGTCACCACAGGCGAAACCTGTCCTGAGTCTGGACACAAACAAGAGCTCTGGTAAGAAATTTCAGGAGAGATGCGTGGGGATGTATACTTAGAGATTTGAAGAGAAGAGGAGGTACCTGTGGAAAGGTGCTTGCCAGGGCACTGCGAACTTCCTCTAGTTGAGCAAGCTCATCTTCAATGGTTTTCACACGCTCGATAACCTCAGGGGTGCTAACAAACCTCACAAACCTGAAGCCAAGGGCACATAGCAATGCCAAGCTCAAGTTCAGCACAGAACTGACGGTGATTTTGTGTAGGATACACATAGAAAATGTAAATACATATGGAAGATTTAGGTTATTTTCTAAACTTAACAAAAACTGTAGTGCGATCTTGTCTCCGTGAGAGTCTACTCACAAAGCTTCAAATCATCAACTCCATCATGCATAGCATAGAAAAGCTCAACTCTGGCTGCAGAGATCTTGACCTTTCTAAGGTGCCTTTGCTGAACCATGCATTCTCGGTCTGATGCTACTGATGTTGCTCGGAAAAGCTGCCGCTGCTTTCCAACCTGATTACTTGGTTGCCTCTTGCAACCTGCATTTCCACCGCTCGCAAGTGCGTGACGAAGGGCTTGACAAAACCCGAAGCAAGCTTCTCCGTGAAGCCATCTTCTGGAATGAAGAGCTCGCATCTGTTGCAGAGATTCCAACAAAAGAGCATAATCAAATCACCTTATCGAACAAACATCAAAAAAAGCATTGCAGAATTTTGATGCTGGCAGGCTTTTTGATTGAAATCAAAGATTTTGCATGCTGCGATCAGGGAAAGGAGGAGGAAAGCTTAGTACCTGGTGCGTTTAGGGGTGAGCTGAAACTCCGCATAGTCGAGGGCGTGTCTCTTCTCATTTTGTTTGATCGATTCCTTTTGCCTCTGCTTTTTCGAGCGTTTTACACTGCTTTGCAAGAATGCAGATGCTTCAAGTCGAACAAGGGAGGATTTTTTTGCAATGATTTGCAATGATTTGCAAGAAAGCAGGCAGTTCGTGCAGAGGAGGTATACGATCTGAATAGAGAAAAGCTATTGAGAGAGAGAGACAGACAGACAGACAGAGAGAGAGAGATCACTGTGGTTCTGAATCACTTCCCATTTGCAGTCCCTGATAACAATGCAGCAATTTCTTCCAACATTTTACATAAGCTCAGTCCTTTACTAACTGTTCACATGTACATCAGCTTCAGTGTGCTAAGCACACAGACTTTGCTTGGTATAGGTGAAGCTATGTAGAGAAAACCACCATGCCCAGAGCCTGTGCAGACTTCGGGAGTAAGGCCAGTCGACAATTGGAAGCGATCTGTATCGAGATAGCAGGTAAGAAGGCGATTTCTCTCAGAAGAAACAGTATTGCTTGAATGAGAGGAAAGACGGAGAAAGAAGAAAAGGTAGAAAGGAAGCAAAACAAAAGTGAGGAAGGCGAAGATGGAGGGGGGGAGGGTAAAAAAGGAGAGACTTAAAAACAGGATGCTTGCTGTTGAAAGGACTGTCAGACCTCAACAAGAAGGAAAAGCAAAGATGAAGGGGATGGTGAATGAGAATCTAATGGTTACCAGGAGTCAGGACAGGCAACAAGGGTGGGTGAAGGGAGGCAAGGGCATGTGATGAGCTCTGAGCTTCTCTGCAGCCAAGATGATGATGATGGTGGTGATGATTGTGATGGGGGTGGAGGAAGAAGCTGTTATTCTACTGGAGGGACTGTCCTTGCTTGCAGGTGAAAAATGCCACCAGGCTCTACCAGTCATACTGGCAGTTGTTGATGTAGTGAGGAAGGTTGGACTTTGCCCTGTGCTGTTGTATGTGGCCACTAGTGGTTTGGTTGCACTGTTGCTGTTGGTGCACGCCATTGCATCTGCAAAAGTATGAAGCTTGCAGAGCAAAGAGAATGCATGAGAGGAAGAGAGAAAGATAGAGAGATGATGATGATGATGATGGGTTAGAGATGAGACCCTTGCCCTTCCCCAATGGTCCAAACAATGCTCATAGGCTTCGACAGAAGTCTGCATCACAAGCAAAGGTGTTACAATCCACCAACAGTGTAGCCCTGTGTGGATGTGCTTCTGTGAGTGCATGCATGACAGCCTCTACATGGTCCCCGTGTCTGTGCGCACGCATGTGCATGCATGTGAGAGAGGGGGGAGTGGTATGTATGGATGCGTGCATTGAGGGGGAGTGCCTTGATCTCTTTCCGCTTTCATAGTCCAGCCATGGGAAGCTATGGACCATGGAGTTTGATCTACCTGCACCACTGGAACCACCCAGTTTTTAATCCCTTTTAGGATCAGGTCCCAAAGATCTCTGCATATGTGCATAACCTTGAAATGCATCACCATCATCATGATGACCATTCGCTTTAGTGTATATTGGGGGACGATCTCATCTCTCTCTCTCTCTCTCTCTCTCTCTCTCTCTCTTTGGTAGCAGTTTACAACTTTACACTTTGGGCAAATAATTGGGAGGTCCAGAGTTGAAGCCCCATTCCCTCCATGTGCGTCATATGGATCATGTGTGGTCCATTGGCTTGGCTATGACGGAGCTGCACTGTAACAGCATAAAAAATCAAGCTAGGGATCCATATGACTGGACTCTCCAACTGCTCATACACATGCAGATGGCATAACTGAAAAGAAAACTGCTCTACGGTCCCTGTCCACAAAAGGGGTGGGACTGGACTCCCAAGGGAGGCCCAATGGGTGTGATCAGGAATGGGCACTGGGCAGCCCTCTAAAACATGGCCAAGCATGTGCATTCATGAAGGAAGCTGGACATGCATTGCAGATATACATGAAGGGTGGTGCAGCACGTGCATATGACATCATGGAAGCTGGACAGAACCATAAGTGCTATATTCCTGATCCTGATGCAGGATTAATGAGCCACAGAGGACAACGCTTTCCTGTGATTGTGCCTTCTTAATACTTATTCTGTGGAGAAGATTGGGGGCCGGGGCTATGGCTTTGGCTTATTAGTCCTGGTTTTCCATCATGAGCGGACCATACATTATTACATCTCTCTCTCTCTCTCTGTCTCTCTCTCTCTCGCTCTCTCGCTGTGGAGATTGGTCATATGTGGCCTGTGCCTTGTGACACAGCATATAAAAAGGGCTACTTTCTTGCTTTCTTTTCTCCTCTCTCTCTCTCTCTCTCTCTCTCTCTCTCTCTGGGGTGGTGGTGCACCCCACACCTACCGAGTGACCTCACTCCTACATCTCTTTTTTCCCTTGTTTCTGTCCCCGGTGGAGCCCCCATTCTTTCAGCTTTTTTGAGCCTGTAGCTTCTTTTCTCTCCCCCCATCAAACTCCAGCACTGTACCCTACATGGGTGAGGGATTGATGTGAGTGGGGACAGCCACGGCACATAAGAAATGCTGCGCGTTAACCAATTGGAAAGAAACCACTCAAGGATCCTTCCTTCTTGCAAGCATTGAAGGGGGGGAGTGGAGTGTATGGGCTAGAGGAGGCTGTATAGAGCCTGTACTGTTACTGACCTCGCCTCTACAAAAACTCCTCTACTTGCTTAACATGCTCAACAAACATCGTCCTTTCTTCAAGGAAGCCACTGCCCAATCAAGTCTGCTTGCTTAGAAGCTGGAGCATTTGAATTGATCATGGTTTATCTTGCTTCACTACTCCATTTGTCAAGCGTGCACAACAGTGCACGTCTCACTCTAATGCATCGCATACCAACAATCAAGTGCTTTTGTAGGACCGATAGAGATCATAAATGCTAATTTTTGGCATGGAGCTGTGCGAACCCCCCCCCCCCCCCCATCCCACATGCTTTGCTTCAGCCTTCGTCTTCGGCTTTACTGTGTCCGGCTCTGCAATCATCATCCTCGGGGGCGCCGACGTGCGTGCTCTTCTGCTTTTTCTTCAGATCCACTGCACGGGGCGGGGCCCCTGCCCTTGCTCTCCAGCTAGGCAAGCTTTTCCATGTCATGTCAGAATTGCCATGTCACACCACGTCGCATACTAGTTGAGACCCAAGACATCCATATACAATACTTCAAGTTGAAAGATTCAAACCTTCAACTGGTTAACTATAGATTCAAGACATCCTTGGACACTATAAGGATACACTGCCATGGTAGGTGGACATCTCGGTGCTCTATTGTGTCATGGACATTTGAGCTCTTTTACTATTATATTCGATGAATAACCTTCACTTGCTAGCTCCATCACTTATTTGTAGTTAATGCCAAGCTATTGGCATACCACTAAGAGAGAAAAAAAGAAATCTTACTTCTCTCTTCCCTAAAAGGGGCACTTCTTAGGAAGCAACCCAAGTGAGATCTGCCATCTTCAAAGTATCTCTTACCACACTTAATTTCATAAGGTCCCAGGATGTTCTCAAGTCTATATAGGAAGGATCCTTGGGGTACTCCTTCTCTATTGACCTAAGCGTTTTGATTTTTTAAGGTAAATGAGAGATTTCTCTTTATTCTTGCTCCAATATGGGTTCCTAAGATCAAATGAAATACATAAGTTAGCCCATAGTTTAAGTGAGAAGAAGGCCAAGGATACAAAATCACTAGAGCACGGTAACAACAGTTGAGGTTTATAGTGGAGATGATAAATCTCACACATAATCCATACTGCATGTCCAAAAAGAATTTTGGCATCATCAACGCTTAAAAATCTAGATCAAAGGTGGCTTGGGAAGAAGTTCTTTTCAACAGCTTGAAGGAGGAGATAAACCAAGTCACCAAGGCAAGAGTGAAAAACCACTTGTGCTGTGGAATAGTTCCACACTAGATCTGTTTCCCTAGATATGTTTCCTGTTGAAGATCATTTAAAGGAGCATGTGCTAGCTATTACAAAAAGACTGGAAGAATAGACTACAATGGTTACTGATCTCCAATCACACATTGAAAAACTTGAGAGGTTGGTAGATGAAAAGAGATGATGAAGCCACCATCAAGACACTAAAAAGGAGATCAAGGAGACAGACCATCCAATGACAAGACACAGCAGGA
This sequence comes from Cibotium barometz, assembly GCF_041138505.1. Taxonomy (NCBI): domain Eukaryota; kingdom Viridiplantae; phylum Streptophyta; class Polypodiopsida; order Cyatheales; family Cibotiaceae; genus Cibotium; species Cibotium barometz. The sequence continues at coordinate 26,976,374 of NC_141091.1, forward strand.
AGGCTCAGACCAAGGCCCTAGAACAAGAGAAAAAATTTCACCATGAACCGAATACAGAAAGAGCTGCATAGTAAAGATAAAATGCTTGAAGATTTCCATTACTAGGCAAACAAGGAGCAAAAAGGTAGAGCTGAAGTGGAAGGCAGGCTTAAAAGCCAAATAGACATAGCACGATAGGCCTATGGGTTCTTGAAGGGCTTGGAAACTCGTGCAAGGAGCATTGGGTGTGGTGCACCCCCATTCTAGCCAAGAGTGTAGGAATTCCTAAAATTAACAATTAGAGGAACCATAGAAGTAGCAATAGCACAGGCTCTAGCCCCTGCTAAAATAATAGAGTAAGCCATTGTGGGAGTGGCAAAGGAAGCCACTATACCATTCATAGCCGAATCAAGTCATCCGGTATCCCCTCCTATTCAAGGGAATACCACAAGATCTAGGTTAGTGGGTTGCATCTCATCGACGTCTTGATGTGTTGGCCTGGGTGGGAGGGAAAGAGCTCATGTGACAAGAAAATCTGCCAAACCCTCTCACTAATGAGATAAGCTAGCTGGCGTATTTCCATATGGCTAGAGGTGGAGCCATGGGAACAAATCTAAAATAACAGAGGAGTCCCAGATAGTTATTGATGAGCCGAAAGAACTTTTAGAATTGACTGAACCGCATGCATTTGCATCACTAATGGCAGTGGGGTAATGCGGTAAGCCACACTCCGACATTCAAATGCCAGGGTGATTAAAGTCTAGTAGAGGAAAAAGAACGCAAAAAACTGGTCTAGGATTTGTACAGAGAAAGCGCAGTAAAGTTTATGAGGACATGTATAGTCCATCTCAGACGAATCAATTTGTGCTTGGTGGAAGTACAGTGCCAATGAAGCTTGAAGGTTTGGGCTAGAAACGGCTGTAAGTTATCAAGAAGAACAGGTGGTCAAAATTCCAGAGCACACACCTTCTATATAGTTGCAGAAGATTGAAAGACACCAGAAAGGCTATTGACACAATGCCAAGTGTTGGTGGGCTTTTCTGGCTCACGGAGGCAACAGATGATAGTGCGCCACCATCATGACTAGATGCTCTTGATACTATCTTGTAATTGTTTTCTTGTAACCGCCCTTGTAACCACCCAAGAGGCTAATGGGTATTGGTATCAAAAGATAGACTTTCACGAATTGTGCAGACAGAGATTGAGAGAGCAAGGGAGAGAGAGTGATGGCTTGTGTGAGTAAGAGTACTATTTGTTCTGGATATGTATCCATGCTCTCATGGAGATGATGATCTCTAAGTTAATATCCATGCTACTTCCATCTGAGAGCATTTTCGTACTGATATTTTTTTATGTTCAGTACATAAGAGCTAGTTAATTATGTGTCGTCTATGTCTTTCCAGTTTCTGTCCAGAAAAGGTCATTTCAAGTGATGTCCTTACCCATCCCTTTCTCCCTTCCAATCTCACTGGTTCCTACATGTGGGCACAAAGAAGTGATTTAGTCGTTATTCAAGTGGTTTGAAACCACTAAAGTGTCGGGCGTGTGTGTGCTTGAAGTAGGAGGTCAATAGAGACGAGGCAATAAGCAACCACCCATGTCAATAGAGACGAGGCAATAAGCAACCACCCATGTGAATGGCCTACTACCCAAACTAAGAGAAGACTCAATGTATTAGGAAGGCGTAATCACTTGCCTTCTTTCAAGGCCAGCTTAGGTATACTTTAGGTTCCATGGTAAACAAGGCTAGCTTAGGTATACTCACTACAAGAGCTTGAGGACATACCGACGCCAAAATACTGACGCAAATGTCGAACGTCGGTATGTCCGTCGTCATGTTGGAGGAGACAAGCATGGCGGGGTTTTTTTAAATTTTCGTGTCCCGTCGCGTATACCGACGCTTATTCCGACGTCTATACCGACGCATATTCCGTAGCATATACCGACGTATATTCCGACGCATATTTCGTAGCATATACCGGCGCTCGTAAGTTTTTCACAGCCGAGAGCCTATTTTCTGGTTTTTTCGCAGAAGAAGCGCAAGTGGAAGCGAATTAAGTTGCTTGCTCTCCCTCTTCTCTTTCTCTCTCTCTCCTCTTTTTTCCTCTCTCCTCTTTTCTCCTTCTTTCTTCTTTTCTCCTCTTCTCCTTCTCCTAACATGTTATTGCAATTGCTTTTAGTTTTTAATTCAAGAATTAGGACGTTTAGGATTTTGTGTTTTTTTGGCTCTCTATGCATGTTGAGAGCTCTCTATGTATGCATAGATCTCCTAATGCATGCATAGAGATTTTAGGGTTTTGTATTAGTTCTTTTTCTTGTGTTTAATTTACTAATTAGTTTGTTTAATATTTTGTTTTGCAGCTCTTTCACCTCACCAATCTTTCACCAATCCTCTCCTTCAGCTTTGCAAAAAAGAGGTAGATCCTCTTTCGATTTTTCTAGTTTATGCTATTTTCTATGAATTTTTGCATCCCTGTTTTATGGTTTAGGGTTAGTTTTGGGTTCTTGTAAGCTTACACATAGGATTAATTTAATATCTATGCATAAAACCTATAATAAGCTTGCAATCTCTATTATTCATGTACGTAAAACAAGATCATGTTTATTACACCATTGGGTGATGGGATTAAGGGTTAGCATAGTGCAAAAGGCATATAGCATAGAGCTTATGCATAGAGCTTATGCATAAGTCTTGCATAGAGCGTATGCAAGAGACTTATGCATAGAGCGTATGCATAAGACTTATGCATATGACTTATGCATAGAGTTTATGCATATGGCTTATGCATAGAGCGTACGCATAAGACTTATGCATATGGCTTATGCATAGAGCTTATGCATAAGGCTTATGCATAGAGCGTGTGCATAAGGCTTATGCATAGAGCGTAATTGCATAGAGCGTGTACATAAGGCTTATAGCATAGAGCTTATGCATAGAGCTTATGCATAAGTCTTGCATAGAGCGTATGCATAAGACTTATGCATAGAGCGTATGCATAAGACTTATGCATATGGCTTATGCATAGAGCTTATGCATAAGGCTTATGCATAGAGCGTGTGCATAAGGCTTATGCATAGAGCGTAATTGCATAGAGCGTAATTGCATAGAGCATGTGCATAAGGCTTATGTGAAAGGGATTGTTGAAATGCAATTGCAAATGCCTTGATTGTGGTTAACAAATGCTTATGCAAATGCCATGGTGAGGGCATTGTGAATTGTTGGTTTGTGTTGGAGCTTTTGGATGATGGATTGAGGCATGAGTCCATGCTTTATTGATGAGTTCTAAATTGTAAAAGGGCATGAGTCATGCTCAATACTTGTAAGCCAACAAACTTGTTCTATCATTTGATATTATCCACATCATTTTGTACCTACACTCACCATTGCAACCACTTCAAGTTTCTATAGAATCTAGCAATGTGTGAGGGTACCTTGGCATTGGTTGGAGAGGCCAAGGGGAGAATGGCTTGAACTCTTTGTGCCGTGATTGCTTGGTAAAGCGGTACGAAGGGGGATTAGGTACACCGGTGTGAAGAAATGGCCTCAACCTTCACCTTGGAGGAAAACTCAGTGAAGGGGTGAGAAGAGCTTGGCCAGGAGATCGGCAAGCTTCAACGCGCGTCCTCAACAATCCTCACCATCGACTTTGTGGATGCATTTGGGCAATGGGGCCCCTTTTCCGTCATATTGTGTGGATATTGCAAATGCATATGATCTTTTATGACATTGTGGGATACAAAGAGTATTGCGTACAAGTTTTAAGAAGTTTAGGGTTTAGGGTGAGATTTGGTTCCAATTACAAAGGAGACTCTGGCGGAATTTACAAAACCGTAATTCAGTCCTAGGGTTTTTGGGATTAGGTCCGAGCTTATGGCTTATGCATAAGACTTGTGCATAGAGCGTGTGCATATGGCTTATGCATAAGACTTATGCATATAGCGTGTGCATAAGGCTCATGCATATGGCTTATGCATAGCATAGAGCTTATGCATAAGACTTATGCATAAGGCTTATGCATAGAGCTTATGCATAAGTCTTGCAGCCTTATTATGCAAGCTTATACTTACAACTCGCACTAGACCCAATGGAAAGGTGCTACTTCCAAGAGCCCCATAGGTTTTTAGCAAGATGGAGGAACAACAAGTCAAGAGGACAATTTCTGAGTTTCGGACTCCTACAGGTTGTATGCATTGCTTGAAAAGTGCATTTACAAAGGATGATGATCTTAGTGGTCTCAAGAGTCATGATTGGCACAAGTTTTTACAATTTGTGCTACCCATAGCAATAAAAGATTGCCTCACTGAAGACATTAGAGCTACTATCTATAAGATTGGCACATTGGTGCACTGGATTTCTTCAAAAGAGATAAAGAGAGACACTTTGGAGACAGCGCGTTTAAACTCCATAGGCAGTCTGCATGGTAGAGAAGTTTTTCCCTACAAGTTTATTAACAATCCAGATGCATCTGCTAGTTCATGTTGTAGATGAGGTTGCAGTTGCTGGAACAGTCCATTCAAGATGGATGTTCTTTTTGGAGAGGTTTATGAAGACATTAAAGGGATTTGTTCGCCAAATGGCTCGCCCAGAGGGTAGTATGTCAGAAGGGTGGCTGATACAAGAGTCCCTTGTTTACATCACTGAATATTTAAGTTCCTCAGATCCAGAGATACCTCGACTATGGTCTCAAGAGTCCAACAGGCGAGTCATTGGTGAGGAACCTCAAGGCCAAGGCATTAAGAGAAAGATGATGGATAACACTTTGAGAGAAAAAATCAACAAATTTTGCATCTTGAACTCTCATGTAATGGAGAAGTGGATTGAGACATATGAAGCTCTCAAGCGACAGCGAGTACAAGATCGTTTAAGTTTCAGAAGGAATCGCACTACAAGAAATCTCCCATATCTAGAAGGTATGCAAGCTCTTCCGGACTTTCCCACAGGTAGATGGCTAGAAGCTACAATTTTAGAAGCCAAACGTGCTGGTTTACCTATAACAGAGGAGGAGGAGGAGCTTACAAAAGGATGCGATTGGCATGTAAGTGTTTAAGTTCTACATGTCTCTCTTTTTTTTCTCTACATGTCTCTGTGTTTGATTCTCCATCAACAAACTTTTTGTGCTATTTGTAGTATCACAAATATGGGGCGTTTTGGTCACATGGACGTCATTTTCGAGTAGAACGAATAGACCAAAGAAGAGCAACCTTTGATTGTGGTGTCACAGCACAGTTTGTTCAAGAAAGTCGTGCAAGTGCAAGTGATGATAACACAATTACTGGAATGCTTGATTACTTTGGAACCATTCAAGATATATTAAAGGTTGGCTTCAGAAGTTTTGAGTTGTTTATCTTTGATGTGAAGTGGTTCAAGGTAATCATGAATGGGCCACATGCAACTGTACGTAGAGACAAGAGTGGCCTCATCCAAGTGGACTCCACAAAGGTATGGACCGATCAGCAAGAGCATTGTGAGCAGGTTGTCTTTAAAGCGGATCCAAAAGATCCACGCTGGCTGTTTGTGGTTCAAGTCGCCCCCCGCAGTAAGCAAATTTTTGAAGAATTTGAGCTACAACAAGGTGATGTGGATGCACATGGTAATGGAGAGCAGCAAGAACAAGCCGAGATCAACAATGAAGAGGAGCAAGCAAAGGAAGAGGAGCAACTAGAGCAAGATCCAAATGAAGAGGTGCAAACCAAGGAAGCTGAAAAACAAGTTGAGGAAGAAGACATAGATGATGAAGACATCCTTCATCAAGGGACTTTTAATGATGAGGATGCTGAAATGTACATAGACATAGATCTCTTTGGGGCTACTGATCTTAATGAGGATGATAGAATAGATAACGATTTTTAAAATGATGTATCTCAATGATTATGCAAATAGTTATGACATATTTGTAATGGGTTTATGACATTGAAGGTCCATTCATTGTTTACCATTGTTAATGTTTACCATCATAATCACTACTGTAGGAGCAAGTTGATATAGTTTTACCAATGTTGTTTATCATTGTTAATGTTTATCTTATGGTTCTTTCATTCATTGTTTACCGTGTAATTTTCATTTCGTACATATGGTTTTTTGTCCAACAGGCCATGGGTGACTCACCGCCCTACGACTACAGTCCAGATTTCTCATTTAATCCTACACCGCAGGGCATGAGTCCCCAGCAGTTATATGGTTTTCTTTCGTCCATGACTCCAGAGCAGAGAGCCATGGCTCAGAGTTATTGGGGTTCTGGAGCAGGGACATCTGCCTCACCATCTGGCTTCCCGACGCCAGTTCCCACACCCGTGGGTACGACAGCAGCTCCCACACCTCATACCACATAGCCTTCCACTCCTCTTACAGCTCGATCTACCACCTCTTCACATAGACGGCGCTCACGTAGTAGGTCTTCAGGGGGAGGTTGTTGTGGTGGTAGTGCCACAGATGCTGTGACACCACCACCACGTGAGCGTCGTCCTTCGCGCTCATCTGTTGATAGCACACCCATAGGGTCACCTTCCACTCCCTGGGGTGCACATGACCATGACAACAGCAAGATTTACACAGTTAGGGATGGGGCACCAATAATGGATAGTGCAGGGAAAGCAATGAAGACACGCATTCGACAATTGTGCACTATACAGTTTCATGACTCTGTCATGACTAAATGGGATCAGCAAGACAAGGGGAAGAAAAATTATATAAACACAAAGATAAAGCAAGAGTTCCAGCCATCTGACCCTATGAATGTCGTCTCTAATGAGTGGATACAGTATACAGCTCGCATTTTGATGGGGCATCGTAGGTCAGAGGCGAGGGACGCATTTAGAGAGGGGAAGGAGAAACCTGTTTGGCTAGATGACAGGGAGTGGGCAGCCATTGCTCAGGAGCTCACCGAGACACCAGACAGGTTTCAACAACAAAGAGAGGCGGCAAGGGCAAGACTCCAAACAATAGGGGCTTCTCATCTCGGGAGTGGTGGTTACGAAACCATGCGCCATGAATTCGTAAGTGTTTGTAGCAATTTTATTTATTTAAATGTATGTTTGTGGACTAAATGTTGATTTCTAAAAGTTATAATTGTTAATCGTGTGTGCAGGAGTTGGCCATGAATCGCCCACCAAGTAGGCGAGAGGAGAAGTACGCTCACAAACATGGCCTTGTGGCCTTGTTTGAGATGCTTGAAGAAGAAGGAGAGACCGTCAATTGGGAGGCATTACCATGATGTAAGATGACCTTCAAACTAATGAAATATGATCAAAACATTCTTGAGTATTAATGTTTAATTTAATTTCTTGTTTGTCGATCAGGAGAATATGCAAACGAGCACGGTTGTTTGTGTGCTCTATTGTAGACAGAATGGTGCTGTCTGTTGCTGTTGTTGATCCTGCTCATTGCAGGCAGCTAGGCAACAGCCAGGCAGCACTATTCTGCCCAAAAAAAAAATTCTGCTACAGTGTCGGTATATGCCCCGGTACCGACGTCGCTATATTCATTGGTATTTTCGTCGGTATTAACGTCGGTACAGACGCTGGTATAAGCGCCGGTATAGACACCGGTATAGACGTCGGTATAGGCGCCGGGTGTATTACCCGACAGTTATACCGACGCTGTGGTTCCGGCGCATATACCGGTGCTTATACCGATGACGTGGCTTTTTTACACCCCGTTAAATAGCGCCGGTACAAGCCCCGGCATTAGGCTAACATGTAGTAGTGACTCTAGGTTCCATGGTAAACATTCTTTGGTAATTCAAAGACATAGTAATTCATATGTTTTTAATCACTTTCTTTACATAATTGATAACTATGATCTTTGTTGAAAGAAAATTTTAGGGCTAATGATTTTATAGAGGAAGAAAAAGTAATACATTGTTCAATTATCAATTGAACAATTATTAATTGAAGTATATAACAATATGGATCAAGTCACCTAAACTATTCAAAGTCACCTAAACTATTCAAAAAATATGGATCAAGTCACCTAAACTATTCAAAAAATATTTACAAAATTTAAACTTTTAAAGCTAAAGCTCAAGTGGTGTGAGAGACTTGGTTGTGGTTTTTGAGCATCTTCATGATGCAATCAAGTGTCACACGAGAAGAACCCCCATGTTGTATAGAGCTCTTGGCTAGTGCACTCCACTCTTGGGCTCTCTTCCTCAAAATTTTCCCTATGTCACCAACTAAGAGCTCTTTTGTCATCTTGGAAATATCCTCGGCAAGAGCAATACCTTCATCAAGGCTTTTCTCCAACCTCAATGCAACCTTCCACTTTTCCACAAGCCTCTTGCAAATAAGAGGTTGATCTGATATATAAGGATATCCCAAAATAGGGATCCCCATGCATAGAGCCTCCAAAGAGGAGTTCCAACCACAATGACTAAGAAATCCTCCTATAGAGGAGTGTTTGAGAATGAGGGCTTGCGGTGCCCAATCCATGACAAGTCCTTTGCCTTTAACTCGTTCTATAAAGCTTGGTGGAAGGTCTTTGTTAGGCTCTCCATTTTTGGGGTGACCTGGAAGTGCCCAAATGAAAGGTTGTCCAGAAATTTCCAAGCCCAAGGCTAGCTCTTTAAGATGAGATGGTGGGAGACGTAAGATACTACCAAATGCCACATAGATAACACTCTTAGGTTCTTGAACATCTAGCCATTGGAGACATTTTCTTTCCACCTCATCTTTAACCAAGTCATCTTCCCTTAGCTTCTCATCGTTTTCACCAGCTTGTAAGTGGTTTGTCGTTTCATCTTCATCACCATCCTAAAAAACACAATTTCAAGTGTTAGACTTATTGAAAATTTTAAAATTTTTCTCTAACTTTTAAAATCACCATCCTAAAAACACAATTCAAGTGTTAGGACTCATTGAAATATTTTTATTTTTCTCTCTCAAAGTTAATTTAATCATCTTGGAAACAGTTTCACAAATGCTTAAAGTTTTTGAAGATTATGTCCATTTATTATAATGAGATTATACTAATAATCAAATTTAGAATGTATGGGTTATATCACATATTGATCTTTGGAGAAAACCCTGTGCTAAAACTCTTTTACTTTCAATATTTCTTAATCATTCTTAGGGTTAAAGGTGTCTCAAAGGAAATTTAAATCAAAATCATAAACTTTCTTCTAAACAAATACTTTTATTCTCTTACTTTTTTGTCAAATGGAGTGTTTTCCTTCATGATTTCATCTTCCAATAAATGTAATGGACCAATGGGATGGACATTGATACCTTCACATCTCATGGAAGTGATCACCGATTCTTCCAAGTCGTTGAATGAGTTGATTAGCAACATATCAGCTTCTCGAGCACTTTTGATGTGATCCACAAAGAAGTAGAAAAGAAGGTCGAAAGAGTCTTCTATTTGCAAGAATGTGGGAAAGTCTTCACGGTCCAAGTCAAAAAGCCCCCAGGGATTGAGATCCTCTCATCCCCTACACCAGTAGCTCGATGATACATAGGAGGCCTTCCAGGAAAGTTTGGTATCATGTTGTCAACATCATTGTCGATCAATGGTGACCGATTACTAGGTGCTACACCATAGTCAACACTAGAAAATAATCAACCAAAAAACGACAATATTTGTGCATGTTGCATGTCCAAAACTTCAATTTTACTACTAGTAATGTTATATTAATGTTCAATAACTACTATCTTATAATAATACTAGAATAAATTTTAAGTTTTCACAAGAAGAGAGAGAGAGAGAGAGAGAGAGAGAGAGAGAGAGAGAGAGGATGTTACATAGTGAAACCTTTACCGAAAAATGGAATGATCTACAAAGAACATTGAAGGTTATATGCACAAAAAAAAAGGATATCACTACTACATGTTAGCCTAATACCGGCACTTATACCGGTGTCATTTAACGGGGTCTAAAAAAGCCCCGTCATCGGTATAAACGCCGGTATAAGCGCCGGAACCATAGTGTCGGTATAAGCGTCGGGTAACAATACCGGTGCCTATACCGTTATCTATACCGACGCTTACCCGACGGGGGTAATACCGACGGCTAAACCGACGTCTATACCGGTGCATATACCGTGTTATATACCAGGGTGTACACCGGGGTGTATACCGACGTAAATACCGAGATATATACCTATGCATATACCGACGTCAGTACCGGGGAATATACCGACGCTATAGAGCAGAAATTTTTTTTGGGCAGAATAGTGCTGCCTGGCTGCCTGCAATGAGCAGGATTAACAACAGCAAACAGACAGCACCATTCTGTCTAAAATAGAGCACAAAAACAACCGTGCTCGTTTTTTTATTTTCCTGATCGACAAACAAGAAATTAAATTAAACATTAATACTCAAGAATGTTTTGATCATATTTCATTAGTTTGAAGGTCATCTTACATCATGGTAATGCCTCCCAATTGACGGTCTCTCCTTCTTCTTCAAGCATCTCAAACAAGGCCACAAGGCCATGTTTGTGAGCGTACTTCTCCTCTCGCCTACTTGGTGGGCGATTCATGGCCAACTCTTGCACAAACGATTAACAATTATAACTTTTAGAAATCAACATTTAGCCCACATACATACATTTACATAAATAAAATTGCTACAAATACTTACGAATTCATGGCGCATGGTTTCGTAACCACCACTCCCAAGATGAGAAGCCCCTACTGTTTGGAGTCTTGCCCTTGCCGCCTCTCTTTGTTGTTGAAACCTCTCTGGTGTCTCGGTGAGCTCCTGAGCAATGGCTGCCCACTCCCTGTCATCTAGCCAAACAGGTTTCTCTTTCCCCTCTCTAAATGCGTCCCTCGCCTCTGACCTACGATGCCCCATCAAAATGCGAGCTGTATACTGTATCCACTCATTAGAGACGACATTCATAGGGTCAGATGGCTGAAACTCTTGCTTTATCTTTGTATTTATATAATTTTTCTTCCCCTTGTCTTGCTGATCCCATTTAGTCATGACAGAGTCGTGAAACTGTATAGTGCACAATTGTCGAATGCGTGTCTTCATTTCCTTCCCTGCACTATCCGGCTTTCATAATCTTACAACCTCTATGTATAAAGCCTATACATAGAGCATATGCATTGAGCTTTTACAAGAAGGCTATGCATAGCGCTTTCAACAAGAAGGCTACGCAAGCTCTATGTACAATGTCCATGCAAGCTTTCAAGAAACCTATGCATAGAGATTTTATAAGCTTGTAAGAAACCTATGCATAGAGATTTTATAAGCTTGCAAACTCTATGCATAAAGCCTATGCATAGAGCTTATGCATAGAGATTTCACAAGCTCGCAAGCTCTATGAATAGAGCTTATGCATAAAGCTTGCAAGAAGGCTATGCATAGAGATTACAAGCTTATGATAGGTTTTATGCATAGATATTAAATTAATCCTATGTATAAGCTTACAAGAACCCAAAACTAATCCTAAACCATAAAACAGGGATGCAATAATTCATAGAAAATAGCATAAACAAGAAAAATCGAAAGAGGATCTACCTCTTTTTTGCGAAGCTGAAGGAGAGGATTGGTGAAGATTGGTGAGGTGAAAGAGCTGCAAAACAAAATATTAAACAAAATAATTAGTAAATTAAACACAAGAATAAGAACTAATACAAAACCCTAAAATCTCTATGCATGCATTAGGAGATCTATGCATACATAGAGAGCTCTCAACATGCATAGAGAGCCAAAAAAATACAAAACCCTAAACGTCCTAATTCTTAAATTAAAAAGTAAAAGCAATTGTAAGAACATATTAGGAGAAGGAGAAGAGGAGAAAAGAAGAAATAAGGAGAAAAGAGGAGAGAGGAAAAAAGAGGAGAGGGAGAGAAAGAGACCTTCTCTAGCTGTAATGCGCCGTTCTCTGCGAAAAAATCAGAAAATAGGCTCTCGGCTGTAAAAAACTTACAAGCGTCGGTATATGCTACGGAATATGCGCCGGAATGTGCGTCGGTATATACTACGGAATGTGCGTCGGAATAAGCGTCGGTATACGCGTCGGGAAACGAAAATTTGAAAATACCCTGCCTGACTTGTCTCCTCCAACATTACGACGGACATACCGACGTTCGACATTTGCGTCGGTATGCCCTCAAGCTCTTGTAGTGTATCCTTAAAATCAAGCATATTTACAAAAGTACTACTAAAGTAATGCCTAACTTAATTTTAAAGTCTAAGCTTGAATTACTCTTCAAGTTTGTTAAAGAATCTTAGACTTAGAATACTCACCTTTGAAGGGCAATTTTCCCGAGGAGATAAGTTGTTGTGCATGCAAGTAAACCTAATCAACCAATGCTCAAAAATTCAAGTCAATTTAGAAAAGTGATTTATAACCATTGAGCATACTACAATAGTATAAAAAGATGAGAAGTTGTTGTGCATGCAAGTAAACCTAATCAACCAATGCTCAAAAATTCAAGTCAATTTAGAAAAGTGATTTATAACCATTGAGCATACTACAATACAATCTAGAATATAAAAAGATGAGGAAAATATCTAAGCAACAATTTTGATTTTAGTAAGTAAACAAGATTTTTTTTAAAAGCATTCCTATTGGCGAGGGATGCCAATGCATCTTGAGTTCGATCCTTGACATCTGAAATAATTTTTAACGTAAATCTAAAAGCTCTATCATGTGATGAAAAGATGAAAATTGGGTTTTTGAGAAAATGTGCCTTTGCTTCATCTTGCCATGGAGACTTCCCCTATAACTATAAAGAGCGAGGAATAAAATATCCTATTCTAAGTCAAAGATCCAAGATTAGAACATGGCACCTATAATAAATAATTAAGGGGGTTTAGAGACCCATGCCCTAAATCTCAGCCCTAAATCTCAGACCTACACTGTAAAAATAGAGATTGATGGGAAAGACTTGTTCCTGAGCTGGGGCCCCGGCCAAAACTCCCATTTCATAAAGGAAGAGGGGGTGGTGGATCTTGGAATTGCTACCTAAAATAGGGTGGGCAAGGAAGAGGGGGTGGTGGATCTTGAAATTGCTACCTAAAATAGGGTGGGCAAGGATACGGCTTAACATCCATGAGACTTAGCATACGCTAAGACTTCATTGATCTTTCATGCTAAGACTTCATTGATCTTTCAAAAGGAAATTTGATTGCACCTGACATTCAGCCGCCTGGGTGACCCAAAAAGCAAGTCGAGGGACTCCAAAGCTCGTTGGCGACATCTTGCGTCCAGGTCAGGTAAGTATCAGAAAGCACGCATGCAACGGGGCCCGTGCTTAGCACTTGTTGGAGGTGCGGCGCAAAAGCAAGGGGCAGCGTGTCTTGGAAGGATGAAAGGAGAGCACACCACGCATCCCATGAGACGTCCAGATCTGAGGGCAGCCCATCAGAGATGGTGAGAACTCGGATCCACTGATCATCATGGACGCTGCCGGCCAAGAGCTTCGAGAGGGGAGAGCTATTACGTTCGGTGCTAACCAGAGTCACCCTGCACCCTAGGGAGGTGAGGGCTCTACAAAGTTGCACAACGGGAGTGATATGGCTAAACAAGGGAATTGGGATGGCGAGTATGTGAGGACGCGAACACGCAGGTGAAGGCAAGGCGGCATCATCTAAATTTTGCTCCATCTCTTGAGTGTTGGTGTGTGTGTGCGAGAGAGAGAGAGAAAGCAGACTCTGCTGATTGACTATGGGGCTGGAATGAATCGGATGATCTTATCTTGAGGCTTTATCACTCATTATTTACACTCCCCTCCCCCCTTCCTTTTACCAAAGAAAAAAAAAACTTTCCACCTCCCATCCCTTTCCTTAAAAAAGAAAACTTTCCACCTTATCTTAGGCTTCATAAAAAAAAAGAAAAAAGAAAAACTTTCCACCTTATCTTAGGCTTCATCACTCATTATTTACACCCCCTTCAACCCTCTCCAAAAAAAGTATCCACCTTTTCGATGTTGACGAGAACGTTATTTAGAGCCGAGAATGTCATTTAGAGCCGATTGAAAAGTAATAGTGGGCATCCATTAGTGGCCAAACATAGATGGGTAGGTTAGAAAGGACGAATCAACGCAAAAGTCTCTTTTTTGTAAAAAGGGTTCCATGGTCCCACTTTTTGAAGCCCATCAAAAAGTAATAGTGAGCATCCATTAGTGGCCAAATATAGATGGGTAGGTTAGAAAAGACACCAAATGCAAGAGTCTCCTTTTTGTAAAAAGGTTCCATAGTCCCACTTTTTCTTGAGAGCATTTGGGTGTGTGTAATGGATGCCTAGCCAAGTTATAAATCTATTTAAAACTAATATGACCATTATTTCTTGTGGGTGGAGAGTTGCTATGATTCCTTTTTCGAGAATTCCAAGAACCAAGGAATGTGACCTTGCTTGGGAGCCTTTTTTTTTAAATTGATGATACGTGGTTCCATGGTTTTTAAAGTTTGATTCTGTTTGTGAAACTTTTGAGAAATATTAAAGAGAAAAAGGTCGTTTGAATATAGAGACATGGACCCATTTCTGCTCCCAAACTTCTCAAGTCTTCATGTGAGTAGCTCCATGAAAGGATCAGCAGATGTAGTCCATAGGGTTGCCTTAGAAAGAAATACTAAATAGCCTTCTTGTATATTATGATTGAGTAGAAACCTCTCTAGGATTTCAACATCATAGGAAGAGGAACAATTTTCAGCCTCTCACCTTGTGTGCTCTCTTCTAGGGTTTGTAAGAGAGTGTGTGCTTGCAAACTTCATGTGCCGCATCAATCATGTGCACATGGGAGTGTACTAAATCATTCTTACAAGTCAACATCAAGAAGGAGAACACACGACGATCATTGGAGTTCCACTCATTCACCTATGCCTGAGTCTTACCTGTTGAGGTGAGAACCGGTGCGACGGCATTGGCCTCTGTAAAATAAGCCAATCCCAAAGATCCACTCCCCGCAATGCGATTTTACCTTCACCTTCCACAAGGTATAGTTGGACCCGCACAACTTTGTTGACTTCGAAAACACATGTAAAACTGTGGATGCCGCCATCACCACTAAAACTTGGTAATCACAAAGTCTCCAAAACACCCAACCTGTCCAAGAATCTTGCAACCTCGCAGGGGGGAGAGAGATGTCAGAACTAATCCCACAGTAAACTTCCTTCTTCCAAAAAGAGAAAATCGGTAAGTCTTCAACAAAGTTTGGCATTTGCCGGATTCAAGTGCTTAGGTTGCTGAGTGAAAGGGGACACTAGTGCGTGAAGCGAAGAAGACAGGAGTGCGCCCAACACACGAAGTTGGATGGGAGTGGCAATTGGTTGAAGTCGATGGTTCAAAAAACAGAAACTACATTTATGTCCTGTCAAAACCAGCTAAACACCACCTCCACGAGGATAGGAGTGACCAATAAATGTACCAAATCTGCCCAAGACCTAAAAATAGTGATAGGAGAGAGCGATAGTCCCACAGTAAACTTCCTTCTCCCAAAAAGAGAAAATCGGTCCGTCTTCAACAAAGTTTGGCATTTGCCGGATTCAAGTGCTCGGGTTGCCGAGTGAAAGGGGACGCTAGTGCGTGAAGCGAAGAAGACAGGAGCGCCGATACACGAAGTTGGGTGGACTGGCAATTGGTTGAAGTCGATGGTTCAGAAAACGGAAACTACATTTATGTCCTGTCAAAACCAGCTAAACACCACCTCCACGAGGATAGGAGTGACCAATAAATGTACCAAATCTGCCCAAGATCTAAAAATAGTGATAGGAGAGAGCGATTTCACTTGCTATGATGCTGTCCAAAGCAAAACCAACCTCCAAAGTGCTCTAAAAATGTGGCCGACTAGCAACAGGGCAAGAAAACGCAAGCCCACAGCCAACCAGGCTGTAAACGCAAGAAGACCAACCTCCTCTGCAGGAGAAAACGTAGCACTGAAGTTGAAAACGCAGGTGTGAAGAACAGCTCGATGAAGCAAAATGCAAATCTCCAATCAGTCGGAAAGCCGGGAGAGATGATACCATGAAAGAGATGCCCAGTACGGAAGCGTATAGAAACAAAAGAGAGAAGACATGGAGGGAACAAGTGAATCTTTGATATAGATCAGTCCCAAGCAAGAGGATGAACAACCTTGTAAGTGTGGCACAGCATACAATGCTCCAAGTGTGTGTGTGATCTGAGGACAAGTGAGCCAGGTCCATAGGAGCTGCTGAAAAACACCTAAAAACGGCCCCAAAAAATAGAAAAAATGGGTGGCCAACTCTACAACCAAAGGGCATAAGAAGGTGCACTGAAGATGCCCAAAACACATGTAACAGCCAGGGATGAAGTGCTAACAAATATATCATCAAGCAATACTCTCTGCCTTCCTGCATGTGTCTCTGGCTCAAGAGAAGCTGATACATGCTTCCCTGAATGGCTAGCCATTTCTCTGCAAGAGGCAACTGTAACTTGACAAAAATCTTCTGTGCTGCCTGGAACACCCTATTCGCTGCCTCTATGATACCGAGTAGACTGTAAGGGTACAACAGTGCTCCTACAGGATAGGAAGGGGCATGAGATCTTTCCACATGCTCACCACCGCGTAAACCAAAGGTACTTCCTTTCGGAGTGCGATGATAAGACGAGGGCTACCCCGGATCCCTGACCTTCCCTCGCGGATAATGACTCCTAGACAACCATATCCAGTATAATAAAAGGAATTATGACGAGTAGAGAACCAAAGCTCTGATACCACTGTCACAACCGGAAGCGTGTGTACGGAATTAAACCAATACTTTCATAACATAACCAGCATTCATAGCATCTGACAAACATGTCATGTCCATAATCAAATACATGTCCTACAAATAATAAAAGAGAGAGAGAGAGAGAGAGAGAGAGAGAGAAGAATCTGCACAGGACACAGCACGGGGCTGAAGTTGCCCCCCCCTCCCCCCCGCCTCCCCCAGATTTGTGCAAGCGAACGGGTGCCCGTAAGTACACACTCAACAAGCCAGCACCAGATTCATCCAAAACAATGCTGAAAAACAGAAAACTAATGCGTTGATGGCTCTTGCCAATGCCTTCGGTCAACAACCAAGGCTTAGAGAGCTTCAAAGTGCCCAACAGGCACAACCCCAAACAGTTAGTATGTGATCTCACCCATGAATGAGCTCTGGCCACCCGAAGGTTCTACCCTTAAGCTCCCAGGCTTTGTACAAGCTTAGACACTAAATATCTTCAATTTTGTCGTGAAGAACCTCGCTGAAATTGACTGTACAGCGCTGTTTTCAGCCCATAAACAGGCTGGACAGCACACCCATGGCGTAGAGAAGAGTGTACTAATGATGTCTACTGATATCGGGTAGCTTCAAAACCAGCCCTTCCAGGGAAGAACAGCCGGCCAGCCAAAAGGAGCTGCCAGTGCTTAGAGACGCCAAGATGGAGTCCCCCAGCCCTTGCACACCCTGTATATCCAGTGGCCTCTTCCGCAGGAGCATGCACGTACAGTTCTTTTGCTCTACTGACACCTGGAGGCTTGCAAAAAGCACACGAGCTGGTCTTCCACACAAGCTCATGCATGCCTTTGCCAAAACTGGAGCCTCCCCTCCTAGATTAGCAACTCGTGGAGAAAAAGGGGGAGTCCAGGAGCCCATGCTTGAGTAACGTCCAAGTTTCATTAAATAAGTCCAGCTTGATGTGAACACTTTATAAATTGTCCGCCCAGTTTTAAGTGTATGTGAACACCTACACTTATAAACCTTAGTAAAATAAATTATAAGCCGTAAATTGAGTTTTAAGGCATTTACCATTTGCAAAACCCATAAGACCACCGCATCAGTCCCAGATATGTGTGCACACACGCGTCCGCACGGTGTCCAGGCGTCCCCGGAGCCCATGGACATTCACATGCAGAAATACCAGGCATTGTCCAAGTAGCAAAACAAGTCACATATGCATATCAAAACACACGCATGAATGATTATGCACAATATTCTGGATTAAATCTCCCAACTTGCTCAGCTTGTACAAAACCTGTCTTGGGCATCGCCCATACAGGTCTTAGAAATGCTCACTAGGAAACCACCCTTCCATGAGACTTAACAATGCTCATCACCAAGGAACCACCCTTCCATGAGCCTCAAAAATGCTCACTAGGGAACCACCCTTCCAGTAGACTCAAGAACATGCCCAGGAACTCTCACCAGGGTATCCACCCTTCCATGAAGTCCATTCTAGAACACACACCAAAGTCTGATTACTCTCACCAAGGTATCCACCCTTCCATGAAGTCCATTCTAGAACACACACCAGAGTCTGATTACTCTTCCATGGTGTTCCTCCACATGTACTACCCATGCCTGGAACACATCTTCCATGATGTTCCTCCACATGTGTGTAGTCAGGAATATGACAGAAGGGGTTTCCCTTCAACAGGCCAAAGTGGCAGCAGGAGGTGGCTTCAACAATCATTTAAGTGAGGTGGCCAGGTTCATGCTCCTGGAAGATGGTGTGTGGAAGGTTTCAACAGGCAAGTTCCATGGTGTGTTGAAATTTGCAGCATTTTAGGCAACATTGCCAGAAAGATTCCCACAGGAACATCAGTTTGGTTCGTTTCCTCATAGTGCTCTAGTATAAGCCACAATTTTCACATCTTCTCATAGTTAACAAGAAGCCAAGGAGGAGTTGTGTGGGCTTCAGTGGAGGAGGATTAATCGCTTGAAGCAAAGCGTTGCAAGGTTTCCAACCTAGCAACAAGTTCAGCAAAAGGGAATGTCACGTGCACCAGTGCCTGTGGTGACATGCTGGCATCATTAAAGCATCATTGGTATGCATGGAGCATCCATAGCATGCATTTGGCATCATTCAAGGCTATTATTTGAGGGCTAGACACATCATATTCAGGCCAATTTTTATATTTGGAATGTCGAGCACCTAAAGTATTTGGAATGTCGAGCACCTAAAGTATTTATGCATATTTTTTGGGCATTTTTTTGGACAACTTCAATTTTGTCCTCTTTTTGAGCTAGCCGACCAGCAGCTAGGGGCCCTATATAAGCAACCCTTCAGTCATTCATTCAAGGATCTCAGGTAGGCATCTCATTTTCAGCATCACAGGAGGTAGCGTTTTCAATCCCAAAGCGTGGTCTTCAGACGTCAGTCAGCAGATCAATCATCATCATCATTTATTAGTAGAAGTCATCAACAGTTCATGTGCATAGATCTTTATGGATCTCAGTTGTACACATTCATTCATTTGCATTCTCTCTCTCTCTCTCTTATCTCTCTACTCTCTTGTCATCTATCTTGTATTAAGTGTATTTATTAAGTACACTACGTAAGAGTAAGGGTGTGATAATACGATCTAGAACCTTAGCATGTAACAGTGCAGTCACTCTATGAATTTGTGGTGATGCCTTTTGGACTCACCAATGCACCCGCCACATTCAATAAAATGATGTCTCACATTTTTGCATTATTGATTGGTAAGTGTGTCTTCATTTTCTTGGATGAGATACTCATCGTTTCAGCCACAACAACACAGCATGTGAAAGATGTGGAGCAGGTCTTGCAGCTTTTGCGAGATAATGAGTTGCACATCAACGCCTAGAAATCCATCTTCGGCGTGCAGGATGTTATTACTTGGGCTATATCATCAATCCTTCCAGGATTCTCTTGGACCCTTCCAAGGTTCAGGAAATTCAGGATTGGGAAATTCCAAAGACCGCCCAAGAAATTTGTTCATTTGTTGGCCTTTTCCAAGCTTGCAGCTCACATGTCGACAAATTTTCTACTTTTGCAGCACCTCTTATCGATTTGCTCAAGGGTGTGAAAACGCATCGGCAAAAAGTTATAGTTACTGGACCCACTCTTGAGGCTTTCCGTGCTTTGCAAAAGGTGGCCTCTGAAGCCCCAATGTTAAAGCTCGCATCTTGGGATGAACTTTTCAAGGTGATTACCGATGCAAGTAATGTAGCCTCTGGTGTAGTATTGCAGTAGGATGGTAGACGAGTGGCCTACTACAGTTCTAAGTTGAATCCCACCAAGAAGAATTACTCGGTTTACGACGACAAGGAGTTACTTGGGGTGATCACAACCTTGAAGCATTTGAAGCCTTTCCTCCATGGAAGGGAGTTCACTGTGAAAACGGATCGTCAAGCACTTAAATGGCTTCATGCCAAGTGCTCAATGGAGTGATCATCAGGCCCAGTGGAGTCGGATGTTCCAACAATTTGGTGGGATGATCGAGTATGTTCTCGGCAATATAACCCCGTGGGACAGATGCTCTTAGTTGGAAGGCTAGTATTCAGATCGTCCAGGAGTCCACTATGCTAGAAATTACAGGCAAAGATCTAGACAGCATGAAGGCATAGTACGAGGATTCATCCAAGTTTGGGACACCGTATAGATTGGCTCTTAGTTCAGAACCAGGTCATTATTCCATCTAGGAGGACGGTGGGCTCTTTTACAAGAAGCGACTGTGCATTACCAGTATAAGAGGGCAACACTTCTCTATGATGTCCATGATTCTCTCGCCGGAGGTCATTGAGCTATCAACAGTACCTTGGAGAAGTTAGAACAATTGTTTTATTGGCCGAAAATGTGAAGGGACGTGTACGCACGTGTATCTTGTTGCTCAATCTGTCAATCTATCAAAAGGTTAAGGTCCCTCATACGAAGAAAGTGGGGTTGCTACAACCTTTGACTATTCCAGACGGTCCTTTTCAAGACATTTCAATGGATTTCATCGGTTCCCTTCCCACAGCTACCTGTACTTTCACCATTGTGGACTGGTTGAGTAAGTACTACATGCTTATCCCATGCAAGCAGACGGCCACCATAGCAGAAGACATTGCCTGTTTTTTCATCAGACATTGGTATCCCATAGGAGGATTGCCTAGGACTATTACCTCAGATAGAGACCTGAAGTTTACATCACATTTTTGGCGAGCATTATTTGATAACTTTGGTTCTAAGTTGCAATTGTCTAGTGCTTTCCATCCTCAGACCAATGACCAGACAAAAATCTATAACCAGTTGGCCTTCGACGTTCTCAAATCGTACTGTCATTGACCAGCAGACGAAATGGGAACAATATCTCCCCGTGGTACAAGCTATCCTGAACGATACTCATACATCTAGCATTGGTCGGACTTCATAATACGAGGCAACGTTTGGCCACCGTTTCTCGTCTCTATTGATGCAATTGGTGTCACCTTCCTTGGAGGCCAACAAGACCACTGAGACATTTTCAGAAATCATTGAGTCTGTGAAGGGTCGCCTTGCCATGGCCCACTTGAGGCTTATAGTCATCAGCAGGCAAACAAAACTCCTAGAGATGTTAATTATAAAGAAGGAGATTGGGTATATCTCCGGATCATGAAACAACGATTGAAGCAAGTGGGCAAGCGCTGCCCCACGCTTTCATTTTGTAGTTTCGGCCCATTTCTCATCATTAAAAGGTAAGTGATGTTTCTATGAAGTTGAAGTTGCATAATGTTTTTCATGTATCATGGTTAAAACGGTACGTTGGAGACCATTTGCAGGATATTCCAGATGAGCCACAACCCGAAGTGATAGATGAAGCTGGAGAACTACTTTATTCAGCCCGAGTAGATTCTCCTCCATCGTTGGAAGCATGGTTCTACCAGACGACAAAGATAATTTTATACTAAGTTTAAAGATCGAGGTACCCATGAAGGTGTTTAGATTGATGAAGAGTTCTTTCAAGAGTACCTGCAGTTGCTCTCGGACTACCTCAAGGCCATGAACCTACCTTCAAGCTAAGCAGGAGGGAATGTCACATGCATCCTGCTCTGTGGTGCATGGTGACATGTTATGCTCATCATCAATAGAGTACTTGTGCAGCAGTAGTACCCTTTTCAGGACGTTTTATCATATGACGTGACCCCATTATGAGCCCCAGTCCAGGATATGTCAAGCACAAGCTACGTGGGTTAGTCTCCTAAGCCATAGAGAGTCAGTCAAACAGTAAAAGTCCCTTAACCCAGTTGGAGAATATCACTCAAAGCATGTAGAAGTTTACCCATAGACTAAGTCTGCATCAGGGCATATAGGCACTGGTGTTATATCTGCATATGTGTGAGCATGT